>NW_026652286.1:87646290-87766781 GCF_009828535.3 Hylobates moloch | reverse complement strand
ATATGGGGTTGTTTGTTTTTTTCTTGTAAATTTGTTTGAGTTCATTGTAGATTCTGGATATTAGCCCTTTGTCAGATGAGTAGGTTGCAAAAATTTTCTCCCATTCTGTAGGTTGCCTGTTCACTCTGACCATCCAGAGTTTTAAAATAATATATTTACTTTTTGCCTCAATTTTTTTTTTGAGACAAAGTCTCACTTTGTTGCCCAGGTTAGACTGACATGGCATGATCTCTGCAACGTCTGCCTCCCTGGTTCAAGTGATTCTCCTGCCTCAGCCTCTTGAGTAGCTGGGATTACAGAAGCGTGTACTACCATGACCGGCTAATTTTTTTGTTGGTTTTTTTGAGATGGAGTCTCATTCTGTTGCCCACGCTGGAGTTCAGTGGAGTGATCTCAGCTCATTGCAACCTCTGCCTCCTAGATTCAATGATTCTCCAGCCTCAGCCTCCCAAGTAGCTGAGATTACAGGCATGTGCCACCATGCCGGGCTAATTTTTGTATTTTTAGCAGAGACAGGGTTTCACCATGTTAGCCAGGCTGGTCTCCAACACCTGACTTCAACTGATCCGCCCGTCATGGACCCCTAAAGTGCTGGGATTCCAAGTGTGAGCCACTGTGCCTGGCAGTTTTCCTCATTTTAAATAAAGGAAATATAACAACACAGACAAAACTAAAGTTTCCTTTTTCCCTCATTTTCTATTCAATTTCTCACACTCATTTTCAGAGAAAACCTCTATTGTGAAACTTCTCCATATTCTTCCATTTCTTGTTTTTATACTTTCTACCTAAAATTATATTAATAAAAATGAATACAGTATTGTTCTGGGTTTCAAACATCTGTATAAATATTTTATAGTGTACATACCTATGTTATACATTTTAGATATTTTCATGTCAATACCTATAACAGATCTAGCTCATTCTTTTAACAATTGTATTATATTCCATTGGGTGTGACTATGGAATATAATTTATTCACTTCTCTACTGATGAGCATTTGTTTTTTTTCCCTAATTTCTTACTATACCAAGCACTGCTGCAATGAACCTCCTTGTGTGTGTGTGTGGGATAGTCTTTGGAGTTTATGGAAGAAAATCAACTGCTATACTATAAAATATGTACTTTTCAGCTTTATCATATGTGGCCAAATTGTTTTCCAAAGTGGTGGCATCAACAAACACTATCCTCATCAGAAATCTCAAGAGCTGTCCCCGCCTCTGCCTCCTCAGCCTCTGTGGTCTTCCTCCTCCTGGCTCTGCATCTCTGTCCCCGATGGCTTCCATTAACTGGTGGCTTCTGCTTTCTCCTGGATTTTTATTATACCGCCCTTTCCCTGATTTCATCTTTAATGCCACTTTTTCAGAAAATTCTGACTGATTAGGTCCATCTGCACTTTTTAATAATTCTTACCACTATTGTAATTCATAAATCATTGTATATTCATTTGATATTTGTCTTTCCTATTAGACTCTAAGCTCTACAAAAGAAGGACTTTTCTGCCTGATTTATTTCTCTATCCCCAGTGCCTACTATAGTCCTTGATAAAGAGTTTCTAAAGAAATGAATGCATTTAAACCCCCTAAGACTCCAACTGTTGTGCCCAGTCAGTATGTGGTGTCTCTGACGCGCAGAGTGTGGTGAGAGGCAGTAGAGTGCAGTGATTATGAACAGGAGTTTGAGAGCCAGAGAGACTTGGGTTTGAGTCATGGATCTGCAACTAATTAAATATATACAACATTGGGAGAATTATTAAAACTTTGTAAGTCACAGTTTCAGTCTTGGAAGCAAGCGGGCTAACTGTATTACTTAAATCATAAGGTTGTTATGTGAATTGAATGATGTAACACATATAAAGCACTTAAAATGATACCAAACACATATCACATATGAAAAAAAGTTAGCTATAAAGATATAAACTGCCAATTTACAGAGACACCCTAGAGGTTAATAAGCATATAAAGAGATGTAGACATTAATTAGTGATCAAGGAAATGCAAATTAAAACAACAATGGCACGTTACTTTAAGCCTATTAGACTGGCACAATTAGGATAATGCCAAGTGTTGGTGGGAAGGTAGGAGGGTTAGAGCCCTTGTGCATGGCTTCAGGGCCCCAGAGTGGCACGGTCATTCTGGAAAGCAGTATGGATATTCTTGGACAAATTACATATAAGCCTACACTATGCCCAGCAATGTCACCTCTGGAAGATATCCAAGATATATTCTCACACTGATCCATAAGAAGACAAGTGAAGATATCTATTGCAATGCTATTTGTGGTGGAGAGAGTTGTAGGAAATCTGGGTGTTCATTGCTGGGAGTGTAGGCAGATACAGTGGGGCAGATTCACACTGTGGAATACCAGACAGCATTTAAAACAGCAAGCTGGATAGATTCATGAAGAGATCTTAAAAAAAACTGCTAAGTGAAAAGAAGAAAGAAAGGGAAGTTAAGATGTAATGAAATACACATTTAAAATTACACAAAGAACAAAAATTTACTCAATAAACACAGAAGTCTGGCTGCTTGTGAGGTTGGAACCAGAACGGAAGTGAGGAATTGAAAGGAGATAATTAAAAAAACACACACACACACAATAGAGGGGCCTGCACAGATGACAGTGTGATGATATGCCATATGCTGAAGACTCAGTCCTATATACCCTAAGTATTAAAAAAAAAAAAAAAAAAGATAGCAAGGGGGATAGCCTAGCAAGATCATGGGATAAAAGCAAGATGACCTATGTGGAATAGAAGTTTCACTTCCAGCATGACAGTGTAAGAGATCATGGACTTACCCAACACATTCCCCTTAAAAAACTGGTGAAAACTATTTTATAAAGCAACCATGTAAAAATCTCTGGAAATGGCCCTAATGGTACACAGCAAATGAAGAAATAGTGATTCAAGAAAATATACTAAAACTTGATAAGAAAAGTGAGAGTCTTGGTATTTGAACCAAAATCTACCTGCTCCTCCTGCCCAGCCCAGTGAAACAGAAACTTCACTCTAGATGGGTGCAGTTGAGAACAGACGGCTCCCTCTCTCCAAAGCTCCCAATGGAGGGCTCACTCTTGTGAGGGGCTGAACATCAGCAGCTCTCACCTTGGTCCCAACTACCTGTTGCTAAACCTAAGTTCAGCCTACATGGTTCTTAGTTTAAAGAATAAAAGGAATAAGGAATATTCATGGGACTTCCATTCTCAGGTACTATTCTAAGTCCCAGATATAAGTGTGAGGGGAGGAGGACAAAGTCCCTGCTTTTGTGGAGCTTATAATTTCAATGGGGGAAGGATACAATAAACAAGAAATGAATATATAAATAGTATAGTATTAGTCTGTCCTCACACTGCTAATAAAGATATATTTGAGACTAGGTAATATATAAAGGAAAAAGCTTTAATTGACTCACAGTTAACGTGGCTTGGGAGGCCTCAAAATCATGGCAGAAGGTGCTGGAGGATCACAGTCACATCTTACATGGCGGCAGGCAAGAGAGCTTGTTCAGGGGAGCTCCCATTTATAAAACCATCAGATCTCATGAGACTTATTCACTACCACGAGAACAGTATGAGGGAAACCGCCCCCCATGATTTGATGATCTCCACCTGGCCCCACCCTCGACACATGGGGTTTATTACAATGCAAGATGAGATTTGGGTGGGGACAGAGCCAAACCATATCAAGTATCAAGCAGTGGTAAATGCTATAAAGAAAAGTAAAACAATGTAAGAGACAGAAAATGATGGAGGAGAAGGGCTGCTGATTTGGATAGGATGGGCAGAGAAAGTCCCTCTCACAAGGTGCCTTTTAGCAGATACCTGACTGAAATGAGGGAGGGAAACATGAATAACTGGGAGAAGAGCATTTCAGACACCAAGAACCACGCTTACACAGCATCTAAGGCAGGAGAGTGTTTGGGGTGTTGGAGGGCCAGCAAGGAGGAGTGTGGCTGAGGCAGAGTGGGAGACTGTCCGAGTGGTCACAGGTGTCATAGGTGAGATCAGAGAGGTAGCTGAAAACCAGGTTCATTATGGAACTCTTGCAGTTGTTTCAACAAGAGATAGTGATGGCTTGGACATAGATTGTAGCAATGGAGGTGGGAAAGTAGTTTCTGGCCTCGTTCTTAAGGTAGAGTTGATAGGATTTGCTGACAGTTTTGATGGTAGTGGAGCTGGGTGAAGGGTGAGGGGAGGAAGGCAGGGGTCATCAACAAAAGAGTCAAGAGTAAAAATAGGGAGAGAGAAAAAGAAGTCAAGAATGACTCCAGGGTTTTTGAACTGGGTGTCTAGGTGAATGGAGGAAACATTTGCTAGGATGGTCCTACCTGGGTAAGAGTACTCAGTGTCAATGTGTACATGCCCATCTGAGCCAGACTGATTTTTCCTCTTTGCATGAGTCTAGCATTTTCAGGAATTTGATTTTGGCTATGTTGAGTTTGAAATGCTTATTAGTCATCCAATTGGAGATGCTGAATAGACAGTTGGGTATGAGTTTGGAGTTCAGGGAAGAGGTCATACCTATAAATATGAAGTGAGGAGTGATCAGCATACAGACGACAATTAAAGCCACAAGACTGGATAAAATTAGAAGAGGTCTACAGCCTGAATGCAAGGGCACACAATCACTTAAAGGTCAGGGAAATTAGGAAGAATCAGTACAGAGAGTGAGAAAGAGCAAACCTGTGGAGCAAAAAAGAAAAAAAAAAGAGTATTGTCCCAGAAACCAAGTGAAGACAATGATGAACTGTGCTGAATGCTGCTCAGATATCAGGCAGCATGGGATCTGAGAATTAACTCTTGGATTTGGGAAGGTGAAGGTCATAGTGACTTTGATCAAAGCACTTTCATGATGCTGCAGAGATGAAAGCCTGATGGAATTGTGTTCAAGAAATGATGGGATGAGAGAAAATGGAGAGTTTGAGAACAGACACCTGTTAAGCAAGGGAGTTTGCTGTAAAGCAATAGAAAAAAATGTTTTAGGAGCTGGAGAATAATGGGGCTTTGTGTTTCTTTCTTTTAAAATATGGGAGAAAGTGAAGCATTTGTATATCATTTGGAGGGATTCTTTGGAAGGGGAATAATGATGCAAGAGAGGGAGGGCTAACTGCAGAGACAAAGCCCTTGAGAAGGCAAGAGAGGTAGGCTGCAGGGCACAGGTAAGGAAAAGGAACGGTTCAGTTCATCCGCTGTCAAGGAAGTGATGGCAGAGGATGTATGCACAGATGAGGATAGGTTGATAGATTTGGTGGTGGGTGGATGTGGAAATTCTGTTTTGATAGCTTATCTTTCCTATGTTAAATAAGATTATCAGTTGAGAGTAGGGATTAGGAAGGGGGTGTTGGAGATTTAAGGAGAGAATGTCTATCGATTAAGATATTATTCTTCTGTGAGTAACAGACGCTCAAAATAATAGCAGCTTAAATAAGTCAGAAGTTTGGATGTAGGCTACCAAGAGCGGGTGTGGGAGCCCTACTCCCTGAAGATCTTGGGAGTCAAGGCTATTTCCAGCTTTCCAGCAACAAGAGAATCAAGAATGGAAAAACGGGAGAGAGAAAGAGGAGTCAAGAATGACTCCCAGGGTTCTTGAACTTGACAGCTAGGTGAATGGAGGAACCATGTGTTAGGATAATCCTGCCTGGGGAAGAGTACACAATGTCAACGTGGACATGTCCCTCTAAGGCCAGCCTGATTCCGCTTCATCATTCCTAGGACATAGCCCTCATCTTCTTGGTGTGAAATGAAGCTCCAACTGTAACATCCATGTTCCAAGCAGCAGAATGAAGAAAAGAGAAGGGAGGAGATGCTTGTGTGTCTATAATCTTTTAAAGAAAGTTTCTAAAAGTTGCCACATAAAAATTTCATACAAATTTTATTGGCCAAAATTTGGCCACAGGCCCACACATAGCTGCAAAGTAAACTGGGAAATGTAGTCTTAATTCTGGGCAGCCATATGTCCAACTAAAAATTCTATTACTAAGGAAGGAGTGCAGATGTTGTGGGATGACTATCAGTCCATGCCATGGTGTGAAATAGTTACCTTGGAGAGCGGGGTAAGGAATTAAGAAAATGTAGTAAAAATTGTAAGTAACCGTGGCTTACTACTTCAGTACAAGTGAGTAGAGAAAGTTTTTTTTTTTTTTTTCAGGTGAATTTAACAGAAAAAGAGAGCAAGGGAGCTGGGAGTGTGTGCATAGGAGAGATTATACTGATGAAATTTGTAGTCTGAGCTGGGTAATAAAAAAAGGAGAGGACAACAAAAAATGGAGAGAAGTTCTAGAGAGCAAGAAAATAAGAAGTCAAGCACCGAAGTTATTGATGAGGCTCAAATAAGCTTGGAGTGGTGGTGCTGGGGTAAGTGAGTGGAAAGATAGGAGTAGACAGCGGGAGAGTGGAAAGGTGACCCAGTTATTGGGAATGACAAAGTGTAGAGCATGGGTAAATTTGGAAGAAAACCCCTCAGTTTATTGGAAGTGAGGAGTTCAAGGATATGAAAGAATTTGGTGTTATATGGATCATCTGTGTGAACAATGAAGTGATCAAGAACAAATGACAATAACAGCAAAGAGAATAACTCCAGTGAGATGACAGGATGGCTGGTAGGTAACTGCATCAGGGATAATAGAAAACATGTGCTTCAGAGGAGTGGGAGATTTAGAGGAATGATGGAGGAGAAATGACCTGGACGCATCAATGAAGAACAAGGACGCCTACCATACTCCAGACTGTGGGTTGTGGAAGCACGAACAGCCTTCATTTGAAGAAGCTCCTGGGGGAAGCAGCGTCTCAGGGAAGAACCTGGATTCTGAGCAAGACGGTGATGGGAACTTTCAGCGAAGAGCTCATGCATCCTCTCTAGGGGATTTTGCACATGGTGGCATGAGGTCCAGAGGCTAAAGGGGAAGGGTCCTGTAGGTATGGAGAGCTGGGAGATTGAGCTGCATTTGTACTGGAACATTTTCATGTGGGGATATGAGTAACGTAGAAAGAGAGGGAAACAGGGCTGTGGAGCCTGATGAGTCTAGTCCTGAAAGTCTTTAGGGGAAGACGTGTCAGGAGTTTTACATGCAAAAGTCCCTCCTGTGGGATTAGCTTCCTAGGCAATGCCATCATGACAGTGGTGAGTGTCTTACGAGGGACAGATGGAGCTCTAGCAGCTTCCCTTAACTCTTCACAGCCATTAGAGAGCTGTTCAACAGGGAGTAGACCTAGCTTCGGGGGCCTGGAACTCGGGGGCACTCCTTATAGAGTCCATAGGGTGGTCTCACAGCAAGGGTGTAGTCAAGCCCGGATAGTCCTTTTTGGGATCATCTCAGTGGATACTGAATAAAAACACGTTTGACAAATTTCGATACAAATTTCTGATTTAAATTCAGAATAGATGACTGCTTCCTTCACATAAAATTAAAATCAACGTCATGTTTAAAATTTTAAAAAGCGTTCTTGTTAAGGTCATGAATAAGAAAAAGATGTCCACTATCACCACAATTTTTCCACATTGTCTTGGAGACAATGATATACATATTGGAAAAAAGGCATACATATTGGGAAGGAAGTTACAAAATAACTAAGATATGAGTGCAAACCTGGAAAAACTAAGAGAAGTATTTAAAAACTATTAACAACTAAAAAGGAATTTAGCAAAACGATTGGCTAAAATATTTTAGTATATAAAAATTAAGTTATATTTTATACTAAAAATAACTGATTAGAAAATGTAATAGAAAATCTTTTATTCGCAAAAACAACAGATAAAACAACCATAAGTAAGTATGGCAAGAGATGTGCGTAGGGCTTATTTGAACAAAACCTTGACATTGTAATGAAATTCATTAAGTGAAAGTTGGATAAGTAGCAAGATATGCTGATATTGAATAAGATGATTAAACTGTGTAATTACATTAATTTCCCAAATTTAATCTATACATTCACTATGATCCCAATCAAAACACAAACGAGATTTTTTTAGGAGGAATTTGACAAAATAATGCTGAAGTTCCTCTAATGAACAAAACTTGTGAAGCAGCTAGGAAAAGTGTGAAAAGAAAGGAAGCATTATAAATAGAGGGTTGGATATTGAGATACTGTTAGAAATTAAATTATACTATGAAGCCAAAGTAATTTAAAAATTTGGGGACTAGAGTAGAAATAGGAAAATAGAGTCCAGACGTAAACCCAAACAAATATGGGAATGTGGAAAATGCTGAAGATGGCATTTTGATTAAGTAGTAGTGAATTATTTTTAAAATAGGCTTCAGGCCACTGGCTAGTCATTTTGGCCTTAGGAGGAACTAGAATCTACCTGCTCACTATACATATTGGCTGCAAACAGGTGCCCTGACCCAGTGCTGTTTAGCCTGATAATCTGACAGTAAAAAAATTTGGATTCATTTTTGACCTTTCAACACTGGGAGAGTTTGTATCAATATCTGTCTTTTATATAGGGTGGTCAGGAAGGCCTCTGTGGGAAGGGGATTTTTGAGCTGCCATGCTGTGGAGTGGAGGTAGGAAGTCCAGGGAACTTGAGATGGACAGACTTGATGGCTGGAGGAGGAGAGGGCAGGTGGTACAGCTGAAGCCCAGGGAGTGAGCAGAAGAGGGTGGCGAGGGTTTCTAGATCTTAGAGAAGGCAGCTGCCAGATCACATGAAGCCTGCAGGCCACAGCAAAGAGTTTAGATTTTATTCTTAAGGGCAATGAGAAGACATTAGTGGTTGTGAAGCTGTTGATGGTGAGATGATATAATCTGATCTGTATTTTTAAAAAGATCACTGTGAAATGGTTAGGATGGTAAATTTTATATTATGTGTATTTTGCCATAATCTTTAAAAATGCTAATAATAAAAAAGATCACTCTGCCTGTTACATAAACAAGTGCTTAAGCTGAATAGTAGTGATTCCTTTGAGGGACCCATTTCTATTGTCCAATTCACCCCTCTGAACTCAACCCCACTTAGATATTTTTATTCATATATGCAACATGTCTGGCTCATGTCTGCAATCCGCTTGTACATTTGTGTTTGCAATCCTTGTCTTACAATAAAACTAATTTTAGAGGATAAAAGATTCAAACATAAAATTTACAAACCGGAAATATGAGGAATTGTTTTAATCTCAAAGTCAGAAAGGTCTTTCTAAGTTTGACAATCATCTGGCAAGAGAAAACATTGTTTGCTATTACTATAGATATTGTAAAAACCCTGTAAGGGGGGAATAAAGGAAAAGCTAGAGAAAATTTAACAGCAGATGGGAATTAGCTAGGATTTGAATAAGAATAAAAATACCTAATGGCTATTATTTATTGAGCATGTACCATGCGTAGGCACTGTGAAAAGCACTTTGTATATATTACTTAGCTTATTCTCACAATGGTATAATTGTAATAAAAGTCTTCTTTCACTTTTTCTTAAACAGATAAAGAATCTGGAGCTCAAAGTAGTCCAGTTAGTTGTCCAAAGTCACACAGCTAGTAAACAGAATTGGGATTTGATAAAATGCTGTAAGCCTTTTGTGTGTTCACCCAGATCCTCTCTTCACCCTCCCTTATCCTTTTAGCCCAGAGAGGTGGACTGTTAGGAATTTCATTAATGAACTCCCTTGCCTTGGCTTCCTTTTGGATTTTGCCAATGGGAGGCGCTGGCAGTGACTGGTGTAGAGTGAGGTTAGGATATTTATTTCCCCAACTCCCTTCCCACTGGTTGCTGTGGGCTGGCTTTTTGCCTTTTCTGAAAGCCACAGTGCTTGCCTGATCTTTCTCTTTTTTCACATGTTTTCCTCTGGTTTCCCTTCTCTCATCCTTCCTGGCCCGTGAGTGGCCCTGGGCTCTCTGCTGCCACTGGCCTGCTCTGCGCCATCTCCTATTAGTTTCCCTAAGGCTGCTCACATTGCTGTAAATAGTCCCTGTATTAAATTCTCCACCAGTTGCTTGGTTTTCAGTGTGCCTTCTCATCCCTGCTGTGCCCCAGCTGATCCAAATCTGATTCTAAGGCCTAGGCACATTCTTAGCAGGGGTTACCACTTGAGCACAGGGGGTGGGCATGAGTCTGAGGGCAGGGAGGGTCTGATGGAGGGGGGCTTGGGTGGCAAATAGCAGGAGAGAGTCGTAAAGGTATTTGGAGATCAGAGGAGGAGAGTGTCAGTTGTGAGGCTGTGAAGTTCCAAGACTTTCCTGGCATTCAGAGGACCCAAACCAGCTATGTACTCATGGGCAAGAGTGGCGGACACCCAAGGGCCACACTGGTCTGGGTGAAGTGGATTCAGCATGTGTTCATTTTGGGGCGGGGGATAGAGGGCATTGCTTGGGTTGAAGAGGATGAGAGTAGAAAAATGTTTCCAACACTCCAGTTTGCCATGCACCCTATTTCTTCTTGTGCACTCCCTGGATTCTCAGCAAGGTCTCTCCCACCCCCGCCCCCAGTCCCCTGCAACCTTTCCTCTCTGGCTGTAGCATTCCAGAAAATCTCAGCTCAAGATTGATGGCTTCATAACCGGCCCGGAGTCCTTGTGCTCCTGCTGCTGTGTCGTGAATCGTCAGTGCTGCATCCCCCTACTCCCAGCAAAGAGGACCCCAAGGACACTCCTGAGAGTGGGGGGGTGCTGGAACTGCTCCTGCCTGCTGGACACGGGGTCTGCGGCCATGAGGAAGTGGGGCCAGCATGTGAGGAGCTGCAGGCAGGTGAAACTGCTTTCTGGGTTGTGAGGACCCAACGACTTTGAATCAGAGAGCTATGGCAAGGTCTCACTCAAGTATTCCAGTCTGCCTGTCTTTTCTGCACACTTCTCTGGTATTAATTTAATGTTATTGCAATAACAATAACAGTTTCAATTGATTGAATCAGGTGCTTATGTTAAAACAGGCTTTGCATACATTTTCTGGCTTAGTCTTAGCAGAATGCAAGCTCGGTCTTCTATCCCCATTGTACAGTCGGGGAAACTGAAGCACAGTGAATAATGAACCAGAGATTCAAACACGGTTCTGATTCCAAAGCCTGAGCTCTTTCTAATACACTTTGTAGCCACGAAAGCGGACCTCAAGTTGTAGAGAAGTCTTTTTCCTGCCGGCTGTGCTCTGTGGGCTCCCCGCTGAGATACTCAGGCCTTCAGTGAGGTCTCCAGCCACAGGAACCTGGGGGTGTAGGGAAGCGGGAGGGAAGGAGAGGACCTTTTTGAGGGGTGGGGATAGGGAATGCGGAAAAGAGAAGAAAAGCAGCAAATCCATCTGCCCTTTGCTGCCCTTGAGGATAGTTAGTGCGGTAAGAGGCTTTGGGGCTTTGCTAACTCCCCGGCATCTCCATTTTATGAAATGAGGGTTTGCAGCAGCAGTTCATCGAAGCACACAGATTACTATTAGCGATAGCACCTCACAAGCACTGTACCTATTGTCCCAGCTCACCGAGCGCCAGACAGCCCTCCCGTGGGGGAATCTCACAGCGAACAGGCCCAGCTCCACCAGCAAACTCAGTATCTCTTCCTGCCTGAGAACACCGGCCACTCAATATCCCGGAAGATAGAGATCAATCCCAGCGCACCAGAGAGGAAACCGATCAGTCGAGGAAGAGAGGGCCTCGCTTAGAGATGAGCCGATCTAGGGGAAAAAAAAATTCACAGCAGCTAATTCAGTCACACTTAATTTAAAGTCTTCCCAATAAGAGGTTTAATCTAGATTGAACAAAGCAGGATCTGTACACTTGCTAGTAACTGGAAAACTCTTGATAAAATTTTACAGGAGTTGTTGATCATCCGGTTTTCTTATTTCCTGCATATCTCTAGCCCTATTTGATGAATATTGCTGGAGTGCCAGAGTCTGTACAGGGTTTTGCATTCGATAACAACGTCGATAAGAGGGGAAGCATCATACAAATTACAGAGTCAAGTATATATACCACTTATTTACTTCTCATTCATTATTCATTTAACAAACATTTCATAAGCAACTATTATGTGTCAGGCTTTGTGATAGGCCAGTGTGGGGGTCACAGTTATGAATACATTATAATTTCTTCCCCTTCAGGGTGGTTGGTCTGGAAAATAGAATTATAAATGATGAAACCACCACTCAGAGTGATAAATGCTCTTGCAGATATTTGAGTAACATGTTTTGGAAAACGTAGAAAAGGGACAATTAATTCAGGGATGGCACAAGATGCTGGTTGGGAAAGCAGTCACAGAGGAGGTGATATTTGAGCTAAGTTCTGAAGGATAAATAGAAACTTCCAGTAAGACATCACTTGTTTTTAATCTCCTTTTTACAACGGAGGGGTAGCAATATTAAGTAAATTTTTCAAAGTTCCTGGTTGTAAATGGCAGAGCCGGACTTGAGCCCTGGGTGCCTGAGTTTAGAGGCAACATTCCCTCTATGATTTCATTCTTGCCATTTCTAATTCCTTTAGCCCTGAGAGTAAGGACTTTTATGCGGGGAAGTTGGAGCAGAAAGCAGGCTGAGACCTGGTCCCAGAGCAGCTGCCATGCAAAATGCCCCATGGCACCAGGAGAGGTTGCCAGCACAGGATGCTGGGTGGGCCGTAGGCTCACCCGTGCAGTCCTTGTGGGCATGTGGCAGTGATGAACAGCGATCCTCAGGCCCAGGCCTGGCTGCATTGCTTCCTCTAACAACTGAACTGATTAGAAGGAGACTTTGACTTGATTAGTGATTATTGTCTCAGTGCAGCCGTGGCTCTAAGCCTGCTCGTTCTGGGAAGGGGGCGGGATGTTTTGAAGAAGCACCAGCAGGCGTCTCAGTGTGGCACATCTCAGCCCCTCTCCACATCTGGTCTTTCTCTGCTTTGCTTCCAAACTGGTTCTGGCCTTTCCTTGGAGACGGCTGGGTAGGCAGGGCAGAGCCTGGCTCCTTCCTTGAACCACTCCTCCACGCAAAGAGGCTCTGAAGGCACGTGCATACTGAGTCATGGAAAACCACTCTCTGTGCCCATCTGCAGAATCCAGAGTCACAGAAGCCAGGCAGGCCTCAGCTTGCACTAAACCCCCCTGCAAGAAATATCTGCAGAGATGATGCACGCTGTGTCCAAGCCATCAGAATGTGGTCAGATGCATCTGCGTTCAAGGCCCAAACTATGGGACCTTGGAAAAGCTGCCTTGGCTTTTCTATGCCTCAGTTCCTTCATTTGCAAAATGAAAATAATCATAGTATCTACCTCATAAGGCTATCAAGAGACATGAGTGAGATATCATAGCATACTACTTGGCACAGAAACAGTGCCGTGTGTTCATAATTGCTGTTCATTCTAGAAATCCCAGCTTAGCTATTGAGGATCTGTGTGGCCTTGGACAAACCCCTCACATCTCTGGACCTTAGTCCCCCCATGGGATTGTTGTGAAGATTAAACAAGCCAATGAGTGTGAAATGTCTTGCACAGGTGGGATGCAGAACAGTGCAGGGGCTCCATACGCATTAGACAGATCTCTCTTTGAGTTGCGGTGGACAAAGTTACTCAGCCCGCCCCCAGGCATAGGCTCCCAGGGCCAGAGTCCCATGGTGGTGTTTACTGTGGAGGTGTCAGGAATGGGAGGTACGGTCTCTACTCTGGGGAAATTCAGACCAAAGGGACAGAAATACAGTACTTAAAGTCTCAAGATCCTCTAAACCCCAGTGCAGATGAGAAGGCCAAGGCCAGTGCTCAAGCACCGGAAGGATGCAGAGTGCAGGCTTGAGCAGTGTGGGAAACTGTCCAACAGGGACTTAGTGGGGAGGAGTAAAAGGTACCTGACTGGGCCAGTCTCCGGGTGGTTGAGAGAGGAGAGAGTGAGCATTTGCAGAGTGCCTGTGTGGCAGATGAGTGCTAGGGGCTTCTCATCCAACACCTCATCACATCCACAACAAGTCTTTGAAGAGACAGCACTAGCCCTGAGTGGCAGTCGCAGACCTTGGGCTAAGAGAGGTTCCAGAACAGCTCCAGGTCACACTGTCCAGAGCGTGGAGCTAGGATTCAGCCTGCCTGCCATGCCTGGGTTCATGCCACGGTGCTGGGCTGCAGTTTTTCAGTTTGACTATTATACATTGCTTATTGATCCATTTTCTTTCAGGCCTTGGGTCTGTGGCTGCTAATCTGAAACCTGGCTTTATCTTCATGTCTCAGCATCATTGTTTGCACCAGCATTTTGTTTTTCTAGCACTCAGCCATGCCTGGCACTGAGTAGGTGCTCACTAAAGACGTATTTGCTGCACGGGGACAATATAGCCCCCACACACATGAGTTGCTCTTTGTCGGCCCCCTCTGAGGAGAGGTCATTTGTGGCATTTTTCAGAGCACATAGAGGTGGTATCTTTTCTCTCTGACTCCACTGTGCATGTTCCAAGGATGGGCTGTCCCTGGCCCAGCATTGTCCAGCACCACTAAGTTATTCCTCAGGCTAGAGCATACACAGTTTATACCTCCTGCCCTCCTGGGCACCTTTCTTCTTCTTTCTCTTGTCTTCTCTTGTTCTCTTGCCCCTCATCTCTTGCCCCTTAATGTTTCCCTTTCTTCTAACTCTTTTTGCTTTTTCCTCTTACTACCTCTCTCCTGGGCCTGTCCCCAGCAGGTATGGACATTGCTCTGTGTCTTTGGACACTCACTGTGGCCCCAGGGCAAAAGCAGAGTTTAGGCTGGCCTGTCACTGGTGCACCAGCCTGGCCTGCAGCCTGGGGAGGTGGAGACAGCAGCAGATGGGGTGCTTCTCCAGCCCAGCTGCATACCCGCCTCATGATCTCAGGCAGGCATGTCAACCCTGAGTCTCATTTTCATTTTTTGTCTACCTTCCTCACAGAGCTGTGGTGAGAGTCAAATAAGGCCAAACTAGACCCTGTGATGTGAGTGGCAGAGCTCCAGAGTCACGACCCTTGATTCAAATTCTGGCTCTGCTGCATGACTTTGGCCAGGTAACACTCCCTGAGACTCAGTTTCCCTAAAAATAAGTATTAATATCTCACAGGGCTGTGATGAGCATTCAGTGTGTGACAGTGGAAAGTGTTGTAGAAATGCTAGAGCTCTTCTCTCAGCTACAATTTTGTGGACAGTGCCCCAAGCTGTCCTCTACCCATTTTCTCCCTCTTGGGAAAGGGCTGGCTGCTTTCCCAAGGCTGCCTACGAAGGTGCCTTTTTTCCCTCACCCTTCCCAAGGGACTCTGTTCTGCCTTCTCCTGCCAGCCTGGCTGTCTCACCCTGGGGGTGCCCCTGCTGAGCCATCCCTATGGTCCCGAGTTGAGAAGCTGGCCATGTTGTGTTTGTCCGCAAACTCCTGGCAGCCAGGCCGCTGATTTATCTCCCGATGCACTCTTTGCCATCTGTTTTTATATTGCTTTCAGCACAAGATAAGTGGCTCCCATACAGTGCTGAGCTTCAGAGATTGCAAAGTTCATGAGTTTGCAGAATTTATGATAAGGCAGAGAATTGTCTTAGTGCATCATTCATGTGCGCAGGGTCCAGAACGAAATGCCACTGCTTCCAGATGTTTTCTTCCTTTCTCCCGTCCCCTCCTTAGGAGGTAGGGATGGCCAGCCCGCATCCTCTACTCTTGAGCCTGGACCTCGGGAGGGCTTCAGTTCCTTACTAGTTTCTGCAGTGACACACTAGGGAGCATCTCTGCACAGGAAGAAGGGGAGGAGGGGAAGCAGGAGGTGGCTGACCATAGTACTTTGTGTCTTCCGAGGGTGGTTGGCTGACCACTGCTTGGGCAGTTGTTCTATGATCTGAGTGATGCAAAAACCATTGGCCAGTGTTTTATTTCTCAAACTATTGTTTTTTAAAAAATATTTCACCATCTACCATGATGAATGTACCATAAATTGTAAATATGCAATTGAAAGACCAAAAATGATTGAAGAGTATGCTTTTCTATTCCACTACTCTCTACTTTCTGGAACTTGATTATAATTATATCATTTCTACTTTTTCATTCACTGCTCCTTGAATGGTGGGACCAAGTGTCCAGACTTTGGAGTGAGATTACTCCAAGTTGGAATATCAGCCCCTTCACTTACCCATTCGTTTATTTTATTGCAACAAGTTATTTAGTGCATATAAGCCTCAAGTTCTCCCCTTGAAAAAGAGAGCTAATAATAGTTTCTCTCACATAGGTTTTTGAAGATTAAATGAGATAATATTTGTAAAGGACATAGCATTTTTCCTGGAAACAGTGTAAACACTTACTATATATTTACTGTTACTATTCATTATTGATTTTCTATGTAAGGCCCCTGGGTACAGAAACAAGAATGACATAGCCCTGCCCTCAAGGAGTTTGGGTTGGTGGTTATGGCACAGAGAACAGAAATATGGTTGAGGGCTCTGTGAGGTGACTTAGGCTCTACAGAAGGGGAGCTTGCATTTCAGGTGGAGAGTTAGGGATGGGTTTGGAGGATGTAGATTTGGGGCTGATTTGTGGACGGCTCAGGCTGCCTACCTAAGCTGTATCTCTGCCCTCTTCTAGTGCCTCTCCCTTTCCTCCTCCTCCTCCTTCAAAGGTCCATTGTGATTTTTCAAGGTGCAAGGTTCTCTAAGCAGTGAAGACATTCATGCAGGTATTATTTTTAGCTAAATTGCCAAAGCAACCTCTAGGACTTCAAGAATACTACTGATAAAGACCAAACCACTGCATCCTCATTGCACTGTGGGAGTGGGAGCTAGCCAGGTAAATAGGGTGGGAATGAGCATCCTAAGGAGAGACAGCAGCAAAGCATGTGGCAGACTCCAGAGTTCTGTGGTTGAGTATGGCAGGGGTGAAGATAGCTTGCGGAAAGTGTGCAAAATGAGGCGGAGAAGATGCAGAGTCTGCTTGCACAGGGCTCATGTACCGGGCTAAGGATTTTGCATTCACTGCATGGTGAGCCACTGGAGAAATCACTTCTTTATTTGAGGTAAGCCACTATAGATTGAGTGCTTCCTATGTGCTAGGTATTGAAAGATACTTTACATATATTATTCCCTCATTTATATGCCACAGCAGCTCCATAAAATAGATCTTATTGTGCCCATTTTAGAGATGAGAATATTGATATTGGACCACTTGATTAAAATCCTACAAGTGGTAGAACTAGAATTTCTATATAGATCTTTCTGACACTAAAGCCCTTCACCACTATTTGATGCCGAACCCTAGGTGTGTCAAGCTGCCCTTTGAGACAGTAAGCATCCTAATGTTAAGTCTTAAGATTAGGTGGGCATGGCTTATAAACTAGAAAGAGACCGGTGAGGTCATGGCCTGTGATGACCAGGATGGAATAGACACTGTGTCCAGAATGGCAGGCTGGGCATGCTAGTGTAGCAGGGCATAGCTGAGTAAGTAGTTGACAATGATGGAGACAAGCTCAAGCCCAAGTTGAAATGTCAGACATTTCAACATGCAGGCGGAGATATTTGCAAGGCATCTGAGATTTGCAAGCCATGGAAACAAGCAAGGAGGCATTAGGAGCTCCTGTGCCCAAGAACCTATGTGAGTGTTGAGTGAAAGGGTTGTTCTGGAACACACACCTCATGTGCAGACTTAGCTTCCTGGACAGCCCGACCCATGCATGTATCATTCCCTTATTTCTCGAGGCATCCCCAGACTTCAGCTCATACTGTTTCTTATGCCATTAGGTCCTCAACTAGTCTTCTTGGCTCAAAGCAGTCAGCCCTTATTTTGGGGCTTTTCCTCTTGACTGTAGGTTTTCCCCTCTGTGGCAGAAATGTATCCCTGGCCCCTTGGATGGCACCCTGGCATGTGTAACTGAGCCCCTGAGGCTCTTCTACTTGTGTTCACCTTTCTGGGTGGCCCCTCACACAACTTGCCTTTGTCTTACAGGCCAAATAAGACAAAGTCAAGTAACAGGCTATGACAGAGTAACTGCAACAAGTCCTGAGCCCAAGAAGAAAAGGAGGAAAGAGGCAAATAATAGAAGAGGCGTTTATGGACAGGGCCAGAGGCAAAGTCTACTTCCTACAGCTGGGGCCTTACGTCTGCATCTGATGGTAGCAGTCAAGGACCCAGCTGATGCTTCCTTCACCCAGGAATAAAAAGCTCCAGGCAGGGGTAGAGGAGGAGCACAGAGGCTGAGACCAGACTCCAAGGGAGAGTCCAAGTCAGAGTGGATGTGAAAATCCACTCTGCATGCATCATGAGGATCAGTATGAGGGATGAAAACAATCCACATGAAGTTTTTTGTGCAAAACTTCATGATGCACATTTTTGAGATCCCCCTCAGTGCCTCCATGTTCTAGGAACATAGACACTCAACAAATCCCTGGGATAATTAATCAAGCAGTGCTCCCCAAATGGTGATTCATCCAGCAAATGCCTTCATAGTGTGTCTGTATAATGGGGAGGGGATAGGGAGAGAGATAACTATGTTGACACAGAAGTCAAGGGGAGCAGGAAATGAACTGACACCTGTGCTGGCCGCTGTTTGCCTCATCTCTCTCCGTCCTAATACAGTACTCCTTTCCCAGATGAGGAAACTGGCATAGCCAGGGGAAAGGACTCAGCCAAGGTCCCATGAATCATAAGAGGCAGAGCTGTGATTTGAACACAAGTGTGTCCAACTCTGAAATTCACACTTTTAACCCTGAATGTGGTTTCTGAATGTCCCAGCTGGTCTGAGTGGCAACATCAGCCTCAGCATCAGCATTCATTGGTATTTCCGAGAGGTATTTACATTTTAATAATGAACTCTTGAAGAAAGAAAATTCATCATATCTCAAATGGCAGAAGTTTGACTTCCTAACTGGATTTTCAGATAGGGTTTTTTCCTTAGATCTGCTGGATTTATACTTTAATGTGGTAGCTGCAAGCTCTTGAATGCTTGAAATGTAGTTAGCCTGACCCGCCACAGGTATAAAATGCAAGACAGATTCCGAAGACTTAGTGTAAAGAAATAGAGCAAAATATCTCATTCATAATTTTTATAATGATTACATGTTGAAATAATAAAATTACGGATATATTAGGTTAAATAAAATATTTTATTAGAATTAATTTTATCTACTTGTTTGTCTCCTTATGACTGTGACTACTAGAGAAACTTAGATTACATATGTGGCTGGCATTTGTGGCTTGTGTTATATTTGTATTGGAAATATTGCTCTTGATAACATTTGTGCATTCCCTATTTTTTTCACTCAAAACATATCTGTTAATAGAGACTACTTTTTATTGAGGATTTATTAGTTTTCGAGAATCTACATAGCTAATACCTACAATCATGCCTTGCTTAACAATAGGGATATATTCTTAAAAATGTGTTCTTAAGCGATTTCATCACTGTGCAAACATCATAGAGTGCACAAACCCAGATGGCAGAGCCTACTACACACCTAGGTTATATGCTATAGCCTATTGCTCCTAGGCTACAAGCCTGAACAGCACTTACTGTATGGAATACTGTAGGCAGTTGGAACACAATGGTAAATATTTGTATATTTAAACACATCTAAACGTAGAAAAGATACAAAAAAATACAATATAAAAGATAAAGAATTACACCCCTATAATATAGGGCACTTATGAATGGAGGTTTCAGGACTGGAACTTGCTCTGGGAGAGGCAGTGAGTGAGGGCTGGGTGAATTGTGAAGGCCTAGGACATTATGGTACATCAGTGCAGACTTTATCAACACTGTACACTTGAGCTGCGCTATATTTATAAGAATATAATTTTCTTTCTTCGAGAATAAATTATCCTCAGCCTACAGTAACTGTTTTACTTTATAAACGTGTTAATGTTTTTTCAAACTTTTTAACTCTTTCGTAATAACAATTTAAAACATAAGCACATTATACAGTTGAACAAAAATGTTTTCTGCTTTTTTTTTTTTTTTTTTTTTTTTCCCTGAGATGGAGTTTCGCTCGTGTTGCCCAGGCTGGAGTGCAATGGCATGATCTCGGTTCACTGCAACCTCCGACTCCCATGTTCATGTGATTCTCCTGCCTTGGCCTCCCGAGTAGCTGGGATTACAGGCATGTGCCACCATGCCCGGCTAATTTTTTTTTTTTTTTTAGTAGAGATGGGGTTTTTCCATGTTGGTCAGACTGGTCTCAAACTCCCCACCTCAGGTGATCCGCCTGCCTCAACCTCCCAAAGTGCTGGGATTACAGGGGTGAGCCACCACGCCCGGCCTCTTTTTGTTCTTACTCTATTAACTTTTTTCTATTTTTAAAAGTTTTAATTAAAATTTTGTTGTTGTTGTTAAAAGCGAAGACACAAACACGCACATTAGCCTCGGCCTACACAGGGTCAGGGTCATCAATCTCTCCATCTTCCACCTCCACATCTTGTCCCACTAGAAGGTCTTCAGGGGCAGTAACGCGCACAGAGCTGTCACCCCCTGTGATGACAGTGCTTTCTGGAATCCCTCTTGATGGGCCTGCCTGGGGCTGTTTTATACTTAACTTTTTAAAAAATATAGGTAAGAGTACACTCTAACAACTAAAAGTATAGCATAGTAAATACATAAACCAGTAACATAATCATTTATTATTATCAAGTATGATGCACTGTCCATAATTGTATGCGCTATACTTTTACATGACTGGCAGCATAATAGGTCTGTTTATACCAGCATCCCCACAAACATGTGTGAGTAAGGTGTTGTACCAGAATGTTATGATGGCTACAATGACACGATGACTACAGCACTAGCTGATAGGAATTTTTTAGCTCCACCCATTACCATCTAATGGGACCACCATTGTTTATGCAGTCCCTTAGTGACTAAAATGTCATTATGCACATGACTGTGATTGATATATATGCATATGTAATATATAAGTATCATTATCCCCACTATACAGATAAAGAAGGTAAGAATCAGATTGATCAAATCCAAGCTCCATCAACATTGGGAAAGGACAGTACGTGGTTACAAGTGTGGACTCTGGGCCAGTTGATTTGAGTTGAAATGTCACTTCTGCTACTTACTGTTGGTGACCTTGGGCAGGATACTTAACCTTTCTGTGTCTCAGTTTCCTGTTCTGCACTTGGAGATAAAAACAGAACTGGCCGGGCGCGGTGGCTCACGCTTGTAATCCCAGCACTTTGGGAGGCCGAGATGCGCGGATCACGAGGTCAGGAGATCGAGACCACGGTGAAACCCCGTCTCTACTAAAAATACAAAAAATTAGCCGGGCGTGGTGGCGGGCGCCTGTAGTCCCAGCTACTCGGAGAGGCTGAGGCAGGAGAATGGCGTGAACCCAGGAGGCGGAGCTTGCAGTGAGCCGAGATTGTGCCACTGCACTCCAGCCTGGGGGACAGAGCGAGACTCCGTCTCAAAAAAAAAAAAAAAAAAAAAAAAAAAAACTTACCTAGACGAGCTAGGAGAATTTAGTAACTTCCTATGTATTATGCACTTTCTGCAAGGCCTGACACATGTGATAATAAATGACTAGCTATTATTGTCTTCAAGTGACAAGAGCTGGAGTGTTAACTTGCTTTGCCTGACGCTCTTTCCACAAGGCTGCGCATTGACCACCTTTCATGTGCCAGGTGACATGCTTTACTGCTATGGAGTATGTAACATGAATAAGATATAGGACTTGCCCTCGGGGGGCTCTCAGTCTGTACGGAAGATAAGACATGCATGTAAAAACTACAGTACAGGGTAGAAAGAGGTAAATAATGACCCAAAAATGATAAGATGAGAAATGCAGAGATGAGATTCTGCAAGAACTCAGATTGGGGCAAGGTCACTTTGATGTGAAGGCAACCAGAGGTGAATTCTCGGAGGAGGTGGTATTTGGGCAAGACCTTGAAAACACATGGGATAAGGTTAGGCGAAGATGCAGGTTAGGGTGCTGTGGCCAAAGGGAACAGCAGGAACAAAATTCTAAATGTGGGAAAGTCAAGGCAAGCCGGGAGAATGGTTAGGAATTCTCTTCTGCTGGGGTGTGGGTTTGCAGCAAGTGTCATATGAGACCAGGCTGGACGGTCATGTTGGAGTTTGTTTATCGAAGGCTAGGCTTCAGGGCTGCTGCTTAAGATCATACCCTTATCATATCCTGATCATACCCTGATTTGTTTCTACCTTACCCTGAACAAGACTGCCCAGTCAGAGGGACAAGTGAAGGCTGAATCCATCCCACTCTCCTTTCCATCCAGCCACACATCCTTCACCCACAGGGGAGACACCTTTTACTAACTTACATGCGGGCACCCTGAGTCCTGGCACCCTTGTCACCAGTTTGCCCCTTTACTGGGCTCACTGACCACTGGCACCTCATGGTGTTACCTTCTACATTCTTGGGGTTGTGGTTTCTCTCCTTAACTCTTGAAGCAGTTAAAAGGCTTCTCTTATAAAAATATGCGCCATCCATGTACAAAGCCTCCTAAGGAACAGCATTCTCCCTCCCCTCCTATAGCCATAAATGACAGCTCTGTCCCCAGCTGCTTGGGATCATTTCCATACAGGTAGGCATTGCTGATGAGCCCCAGCATGTCACGGTGTCACAGCAGGAGGAGCTACAGGGTCACCTCCCAGAGGCCCTGGCTTGTGTTTGTTTGTTCCCAATGCCAGTGTCTACCATGACCCCAACACCGATCCTGCCCCCACAGAGCCAAGCAGAAAAATAGTGCCTCGGCTGTCATCTCCCGGGGAGCTTGGCTCTCTCAAATTGAGTTACTCACTGCTCCTAACTTTGCCGTCATCATTTCCTTCTGCAGCCTATTAAAACTCTATCCCTGACTAATGTAGCTGAACACACTGCTCCCACCCTGTTCTTCTGCCAGCAGCATCTGTACAAAAAAATCAGCTTTGTCAGGCAGGCTTCTTGCTCCCTCTCACTCCCTCTCCTCTCCTCTCCAAGAGTCTACCCAGTAATCATCCTTCCCAAATATTCCAGAGAGCTCTCTGTGCCCTTGAGCTGTCCTCAGCTTGGATTCCAGGACTCCAGGGCAGGCCGCTTGTCTCTTGGCCTGGCAGGTGGCAAGTTCCTCCCCTTACCCAGCTGCCATCTCCACCAGCCCATATGGGTAAACAATATGCTTTCTATAGAAGCCCTTGTAGGTTCCATCCAACACAGCACACCTGATTTTCAGCCCGGCCTGACAGTGTTTACGTGTAAGGGAGGAACAAATCAGATAGTTTGTCGACACATTCAACACATGTGGTTTTGCACTGGTTCAGATCAAATGTATTTGGGTGTGTGTTAAATATGTTTTCAATTTGCAGCCTTGCCTTCATGCCTCTATATGTATAACATGCATACACACACACACACACACACACACACACACACACACACAATATTATAGGGCTGCTTAGAAACACAGTGCCACAGAATTTCAAAGCCAGCAGTCAGTAGGCTTCTTTGTATATGCTGCTGCTTCTATCTCTTGCCTGGTTTTCTTTGATTTTCATGGAATTCTGTGCTAGTGAATTCTGGGGGTGTTGGCCACAGACCCTGGGAGAAAAGATAAGAGGCATGTCAAGCATGACCCAAGTTGGATGGGATGAAGGCATTTTGCAAATGTTGGAGAGTAGAGAACATGAAAACATTGCTTGCTTCCTTCTGAAGAGTATTTTTTTTAAATATGTCTCATCTAAAGATAGACACTGACTAATGTCCACAGCAGCAAATAAGAACAAGCAAATTTGTCAATTAGAATCCTATTTTTGCCTCTGTTGCCCTGGTCAATCATTTCACTAATTAGTTAATTCATTCATTCATTGATTTATTCACTTACTCATTCATTCAACATCAAATTATTTTTTAAAAACTTTTTTGATTATGATAGTAATGCATATTCATTGCAGAAATTTGGAAAATCCATTAAAGTACAAAGAAGGAAATGAGAATCACCTTCTTTTCTCTCTACCCAAAGCTAATGATGGTCTAATATTTCGGTGCATTGTCTTTTATTGTAATCTCCCAGATGTGGCTGGGCCCCTCACACAGCTTTGCTTCCTGCCCCTGAGCTAGAATCAGCACTCAATCATCTCCCCTCAAAGCAAATGTACCTGCACAAAGTAGAAGAGGAAAATGAAGCTTTTGTTGAAATCTTCAGGGGGAGGCAAAGGAGAAAGTGGTATAGCAAAACTGAATACAAAATCTCCACTAGACATCTGGGGTCTTTGCTATGCCTCTAATTCCCATCAATGTCAACTGCCTTAGCTCCCTGCCTATCGTTAGACCTGCCACCCAAAGCCTGTCTTGTCCCAGCTCCAGCCTCCTTTCTCTCTGCACCCTCCCATGTGTGTCTCCACTGGGTAAACAAAGAACCCATCTTAGAATCCTCTATCTTAAAAGCCAGGAGGAGCTTGCAAGGAACATACGTTTTTTTTCCCTTGTAAGAGATAACTTTTTTCTGTCTCATTTAGATATGCATGTATGTACATATATCTATATATTATATATATATGTGCACACATATTTAGTATATATTTTATTAAAATGAGATTATATCTACTAGTTTTTTTACCCAGTAACATTTTCTCCCAGATAACATAATTCATTTCCATTATAATTAAGTGTTCTTTGAAAACAGCTTTTCACAGTTATAGTATTTTATTATAACATACTATAACATGTTTGACTAGTTTTAATTATTAATAATTTATGATATATATAGGGCTGTGATAAACATATACATTTCCAATTATTTTCTTTGTGCACATCTCTGATTATTTTATTAGGGTAAATCTTTAAACTTGGAATTCAGGGTCAACCTGAATGAGCATTTTGAATTTGAAATAAATTGCCCTCCAGAAAAATGTTAGCATGAAACAGTTATTGAGCACTTACTGGGTACCAGGCACTACAGTAGCTGCTGAGGATTCAAAAATATGTACGACACGTGCTCTGTTATTGAGGAGCTTGTACTTGAGTATTTGCTTTAATTAAATGGTAGCCTCCTTCTCCTCCCTCTAAAACGTCTGTTTGAATTTGCACTTAATGATATGGTTGAGAAGCTGCTGGCTCTGACCCTAAATTTATTTTTTTAACTATGTCTATCATAGACAAAGAAAAGCTTTCTAATTCTTGAAGCCAACCAAAAACTTTTGTATGTATTTGCCAGATTGAAAAACATGTAGGCATATAAAATACTTCCATTTTTGTCCCAAAATCACATATTTTGAAGAAAAAACCAAATGCTTCTTATTTATGGACTGAAATTTATATTAATTTGGTCTTGGAAGAAGAAAGGGCTATCCTCCTCCTATGGATGTTATATACTGAAAACCTCAGGAAATCCTAAATTTGAGCTCTGCCGAGCTAGTCTACCAATAGGACATGAAGTTTGTGTCTTTGCTAGGCTATTTTCCGCTGCCTCATTCCATCAGTAGCATCAGCTGTTGTTTTACGTCTAGGTACATTTCCTATTTAGATCATACACAAGTATTTCTTGGCATTCTTACAGTGATGAAATAGTGTAAGCAATGAATTTGGATTGTGTAGGCTGTGGTAGATTATATTTTTATCACAGAATGCTTGCAGCGATTTTACACCCCTGACTCCCTGATGCCAGTCTTGACTATGTGATCCACTTTAGCCAGTGAGACACTAATGACATTAGTTATCTCCAAGCATAAGCTTTAAGAGCCATCACTTGGTTCTACACTTTCTTTCTCCCTTTTTGTCTCCAGACCACCATGTCGCTAATAGGAGCTGATGCTTCAGCCTGGGTGAGAGAATAAAGATAAACTCAACGCCCACGTAATGTAAGTGAGACATAAACCTGCTGTGGAAGCCACCAAGATTTTGGGCACACTTGCTACCACAGCATAACATAGCCTAAGAGAACGATCATATATGCCAACAAGGAAGTGTAGTGATGTGGCATGGCCCTTGGTGTGACATGCTCTGTCCTTAATCCAATTCATTGAGTTACATCTGCAGCATATGGCTTTCCATTGATGATATTGGCACATTGGACTGAATATAATTTTTGGACACTCTTTTTGGAGGGTGAGGTAGAAGAAATGCATTTTACATAGCAGCAAATTAACTATTTTCTACAAATACTGAGACTGTATTGTTATATTGGTACCACAAATTTCCAGCTCTTATCTCCAGCATCAGGTGGTTACCTGAGTTAACTTCAAGCTAAAATGCAAGCATAAATTTCAATTTCAATTCAATCAGCCAAAAAAAAAAATCTACCAAATCTGTATCTTATACTCTGCCCACCCCATCTATTTGTTAGCTTTCTGTAAAGGCAGGGTTTACCTCTGTCTGTATTTCTATACTATTTTTGACCATGCCTCTCACAGAAGAAATAACTCTATTGTATTATGATTATGAGTTTTTATTCTATTGGGTGGCTCATCCCTTGAGAACAAGGATTGTGTCTTACCCAACGTTTTATGCATATTATAAACGCATTTATTTTTCCAACCATTCATTCAACAAATATTTACTGAGCAATTCCTATGTGCCACATAATGTTTTTTTTGTGCTGAGAATCCAGTGGTGAACAAAGCAAACATGGTCCCTCTCCTCATGGAGGAGATCAGCAGTAAACAAGCAAGAAAAAAAAAATCCAAAAAATAGTTAAATGCTATTAAAAGTCCAAGGTGAAGTGATGAAAAATTATGGTGGATTAGTGGATACAAACTTAGAAGTGTTAGGGAAGGCTTTTATTAGGAAGGTGAATTTAAGCTGAGGTCTAAAGTTTAAGAAGGAGCCAACCTTGAAAAAAGCTTCATAGCCAGAAGAGGAAGGGAGCACAGAGTCTCCAAGGCTAGAAAGAGCTTGGCTTATTTCTTATTTGAGGATCTGAAAGAAATCTAGTCATTACGAATAGACCTGGGGAGGAGTACAAAGAATGGAGGGATGACAAAGGCTTACAGGACATGGTAAGGAATGTGGAGGCCACTGACGGATTTGAACAAGAAAAATGACATGATCCTGTTTATGTTTTTAAAAAATTTCCTTGTGCGGGGCATGGATGGATTTGGAGGGGAGTAAGCTACTCTAGTCATCCACAGAAAACATGATTACAGCCTAGATCATGGGGGTAGCAATGAAAGTGGGGAGAAAATGATGGATTTTGGATATATTTTAGAACAAGGAATCATGAGCGTTGCTAATAGGTGAAACTGCATGAGTGGGGAAAGGAAGGAATCAAGGTGATGTCTGTGTTTTCAGCTTAGGTAATTGTGTGATTGGGGGTGCTATTTACCAATATGGGTTCAATTGGGAAAGGAACAGTATTACAGTGGAGAGAAGGTAAGAGTCTTATTTTGGATATATTGAGTGAGGTATCTAGGAGATACATCAGAGGAGAAGCTGTTGAGGGTGCGGCAGGATGTGCAAATATGTAGCTAGGAGGAGAGCTCTGCTGAGGAATAAATTTTGGAGTTGTCAGCATATCAATGCTATTTAAAGTCATGGGAATGAATGAGATTACTGGGGGAGAAAGGTCCCATACATGTTTACTGAATGCATCAATAGGTGTCAGGAGGGGGTTGAAGGGCTCAGCGCTCCCTAATGGAATGTGGTAATGCCAGAGGAGCACACTTGGCAGAGGGGGTGGAGAAGACAATGATGTGGTTTGGGTTTGTGAGTTGGAGGTGCCTGCTCCTTATTCAGTTAGAGCTTTCCAGGAGGGGCTGACAAATGCGAGTGAGAGCTTGGTGGAGAATTACAGCTGAAGAGAAACATATTGGTCTCATCAGCCTCTTGGAAGGGGTTGAATTGTTGGAATGGATAAGATGGCTGGGAAGTCCACATAGAGACAGAGGACAGGAGAGTTACTGATGGGAATGCAAAGTACACAACATCCAAGGTGGGTGAGGGAGGAACATCCCAAGAAGGAAGTGAAAAATGTTGGTCAGAGATGCTTGGAGAAGTGGGGATGACAGCAATGGGGAGACCCACTGGGAGATCATTTTTGGAAGTAGTCAGTGGTCAACAGTGTCAATTGCTACAGCAAACGCGGGTAAGCCCATCGGATTTGGCAAATTAAAGCTGACTTTTCCGAGAGTAGTCTCAGAGTGGTGGCAGGGAGCAGCTTGCTGAGAAGGGAATGGGGTGAGCAGGAAGAGAGGATGGCTTCTTCTCTCATGAGACTTCTAGAGATGGTGCAAAGAGCATGAGGGAAGGTGGTCTGAGAGATGACTTTTTTTAGTATGAAGAAGAGAGGCTCCTAACATTTATTGATTGAGGATATGTGTAGTGGGGAGAACATAATTGTTGCATTAACAGCTGGCACCAGAACTCCTCCTAGGGAGAGGACCGACTTTGTTGAGGAAAATACTTTGACAGGGTGTTTCAAGTATGAAAGATGACGCCCTGGTATGCGAAGACACAGCAAGATAAAGAAATAACCAAACTGCTCTGCATAAGAAATAAAGGAATTTGGGGATGGAGATGGGCGGAAAGAGAGAAGAGGGAGGACATGAAAGAGGAAGGGAAGGAGTGGGGAAACAAGGTGGCAGGAGGCTGGAATGTGCACAGAGACAGTGAGGAAATCCTGTCCTTTAAATGAAGGACGTTTAAAAATGGAGAGAGATGTTACAATCAATTGAGGTTGTTGGCATATCACGATACAAACTTTTCTGTTCCCCCACATTTAAGTAAAAGCCTGCTGTACCCACAGTCTCACAGCAAGAATATTTTGGAGGAATGAAGGAATCAGAGTGGTGTCCAGTGTTAGTTTGTGTGGAGTGGAAAGGGGATAATTATCTTTACATAATAAAATAAATCTCAAACTGAACTAATTCAGAGGTAACCAGAAGAAGCATAAATGACCCCCCCAAGAGCCTTTGGAGAGACTGGGTTTTCTCCTACACATGGGGTTGAGGTGCAGTCAATTATTTCATTTGAACACTTCAATCTCAGAGGACAGGCTGACTCCACGTGACATTAGAGTTTATGAATACCCTGGGCAAGACATAGCATGCTAAAGCCTTTAATAATTGCCATCTTATTTATTTTTTAGAATGAAAGTAAAAGGTAAATATTAAGAGTATTTTCTCTTATTTTCATATGAGCGTATTTTCATATGTGACTCAGAGAGGTTAAGTAACTTGACCAAGATTGCATAGCATGTATTAGGGAGGGAATAATTCAAACTCATATCTCTCTGGATCTGATGCTCTTTTTATTTCACCAAACTGACCCTAATTATAGACTAGGCTTAGGGGAGAGAGTAGTGGTAGACAGACTTGAAGCATTGACAGACTGAACAAAAGGAGCCAGGAGAGAGAGACACAGAGGGGGAGGGGAAGAGAGAAAGTGGGAGAGAGAGAGAGAGAGAGAGATAAGGAGTGGGAGGAAGAATTTGATGAAGCAAAGTTATTTCCCTATCCCTTCTCTACCCCTACCTTCCTTCCATCTGCTTAGGAGATTCTGAGACTGGCACCACGCTGCTGGGCAAAAAAAAATGAAAGCAATTAGCGGGCTCTCCCTCCCCAGTTTTATTTTGGATGCCTAGCCCCTTTATAGAGTGGTTGCTTTCTATTTGGCTCAGCAGATATGAGCAATGTTAATTCTATAATTGGGCCTACCACCCTTGGTGCTTGATAAGCATTAGGTGCCAAACAAAGTTATTCCAACTAAAATAGCCTCTCCTTAAAGCTATCAGTGCCCATATGCAGGCCCTTAGGCCTTTACATGCTTCAAATAGGCTTAAGCTGTACACTTAGTATTTCACAGCAGGGACTCCGGCTCCCTGAGCACTTTGTTTTTGCCCAGGATTACTCTAGGTTATGCTCTGGCTTATTTATGCTAAACGATAATTCCCTGGTGCCTAGACGTGGAAACACGGCCTCAATTCATAAATCTGCTGCTGCTTGGTCTTCGCTACAGTTTTTAGGTCCTTAGTAGTCATTGATGTGATGTTTGGAAATGGTGCCATGGTGTGCCAGGCAGAACTTGGGCAAGTTGGAAAATTTGGCTCATTGTCCAAGTTTGCCACTAAAGAGCTGACCGAGGCATTTCCTTCATCTGGGCCTCAGTTTCCCATATGTAGAGGGAGGGGTTGGGGCTAAACTGGGGACAGTAAATAGGCCCCTACATTGCAGTACTCTAGGCAGCCATTAGTAGACTGGATTTAGCATTGTGGGGTGTCATTGCTTTTTCCACTTAGAGAATAAGCTGACCCCGTGATTGGGGATTATTCCTTGCTTCAAAAAAGGGCCACATCAAATCCATTCCAGGCATACAGTAATCTGTCCAAATCCTAATTTCATCCAGAATTCTATCATCTTCTTTAATAGGCTTCACGAGTATCTTCTAGCCCTTCCTGTTGGGAAATTTAGGGGCAGGGGGCGATTAATCTTAAACTCTCTTTTAAGGTGTTAACCTGTATTTCTACTTTCCTTCTTTAGTAGAATCACACAGTAGAGCAAAAGAAGGAGAATATTAGGTTTTATAATTTAACATAGGGAATGATCTTGGAAATAACCAACCGATTGGTATTACCAATAGCCAACATTTACTGAGGGCTGACTCCATGCCGGTCACTGCACCGCATACCTCACATGCACTGGCTCCTTTAATGAGCACACAGACGTGGTGGCTTGGCTCACCAGTGATTTTAGGGTTGATGTATCTCATGGACTCTGTTTTATACTCCACCTTGCTGGCAAACTCCTGCAATGGGTCTACTGTCTTTGCCTCTAGGCCTGGATTGTTGAGAATTCCAAGGCGCAGTCCCATAACTAGGTGGCAATCTTAACTCTGTAGTGCAGCCGGCCAGTTATTTTGTTATTGGGCAGCTCCTTTCCCTTCCCCCTCCCCACCTCTCATCCTTTTCTCCCTTCTCAAGCTTCCTTCCAATCTTCTTCCTTCACTATCTAAGCAGATGTTTTCATCCATTGCTTCATTAAAAAAAAAAAAATATATAGAAAATTGAAGTGACAGAAACCCTCTCTCCCAGATGCCCTCCCCATTGGGACTTACATACCTCTTCCCCAGTTCCCGCGATCAGAGGAAGGATGTTTCTTTTTGCTCAAGGCCCACTTCCCACCATGCTCTGTCCTCTTTCATCAGCCAGGGACTTCATTTCTTTGTTATGCTTTCTTTCTCTCACATTACCAACTTCTTTCTGCTTGTTTCTTCTTTTCATCTTTTAAAGAAGCTCAGATTTCTCCAATCTTAACTCTCCCTTGATCCTGGGTCCCTTGTCTTTTTCCTTTCCTACCTAAACAAGTTGCTTGGAAGATTATTCTACTGTATCTGTCTTCATCCCTCTCATTCACTCCATTCTCTGGGACCTGGCTTATTTCCTCTTCCTTCCCCTACTCCATGACCTCACTGAATGGTTCTGTCACAGGTGACTGAAGGACTACATATTTTAAAACCCAGAGGACATTTTTCAGTCCTTTTTCTGGACTTCTCTGTATCATTAGATGTAATCGTCACTCTCTCCCCGAAACTTTCTGCTCTCTTATCCTTCATGGCTCCATTTTTTTCCAGGTTCTCCTCCTAACTCTTAGATATTTTTTTCTTGGACCACTTTCCAACTTCTCTTTTTCTGCCTTCCCTTCTAGGCCTCCTGTTCTTCCCATACACCCTTCCCTCCCTGGGAAATCTCACCACCTCCCTTGGTTTTATTTTTCGTTGTTGTTGTTATTAGTATTTATTTATTTATCTCAATAGATTTAGGGGTACAAATGGATGAATTGCACAGTGGTGAAGTCTGGGCTTTTAATGTACTTATCACCCAAATAGTGTACATTCTACTCAATAGGTAACTTTTCATCTCTTATCTCCCTCCCACTCTTACCCCTTCTGAGTCTCTAATGTCCATTATACCACTCTGTATGCCCCTGTGTCCCCACAGCTTAGTTCCTTCTTATAAGTGGGAACATGTGTTAGTTGGTTTTCCATTTCTGAGTTATTTTACTTGGGATAATGGCCTCCAGTTCTATTCAAGTTGCTGCAAAACACATAATTTCATATTTTTTTGGCTGAGCAGTATTCTGTGGTGTGTATATATTTCATATATATACGGTGACTTATTTTCCTTTGGGTAGATACCCAGTAGTGGGAATATATATATACACACACACATACACACACACACACGACTTTATATGTGTGTGTGTGTGTGTGTATGTATATATAATGTTTTCTTTCTTCACTCATCTGGTGGACACATAGGTTTTTTTCCATATCTTTGGAATTGTGAACTATGCTGTGATAAACATAGGAGTACAGTTGTCTTTTTTAGACAGTGATTACTTTCTTTAGGGTAGATACCCAGTGGTGGGATTTGTGGATTGAATGGTAGCTCCGAAAGAAGAAACATACCTAGTAATATACTTAACCGGGGAGTTGAAAGATCTCTACAAGAAGAACTACAAAACACTGATGAAAGAAATCATAGATGACACAAACAAATGGAAAAACATCCCATGCTCATGGATTGGAATAATCATAATTATGAAAATGACCATAATGCCCAAAGTAGTCTACAGATTCAATGCAATTCCTATCAAAATACCAATGCTGCTTTTCACAAAATTAGAAAAAACAACCCTAAAATTCATAAGGAACTAAAAAAGAGTCCAGACAGCCAAAACAATTCTAAGCAACAAAGAAATCTAGAGGTATCACATTGCCTGACTTCAAATTATACTACACGGCTATAGTAACCCAAACAGTATGGTACTGGTATGAAAGTAAACACATGGACCAGTGGAAGAGAACAGAGAACCTAGAAATAAAGCCAAATACATACAGCTAAATGATCACTGATAAAGCAGGCAGCATCATTTATTGATGTTGGGAAAATTGGATAGCCACATGTGGAAGAATAAAATTGTATCCCTATCTCTCACCATATAGGAAAAAATAACTCAAGATGGATTAAAGGCTTAAATCTAAGACCTAAAACCATAAACATTCTAGAAGAAAACCTAGGAAAAACTCTTGTGGACATTGGCCTAAGCAAAGAACTTATGACTAAGACCCCAAAAACAAATGCAAGAAAAACAAAAATAAATAAATGCAACTTCATTAAACTAAAAAGCTTCCACATATTGAAGTAATCAACAGGGTAAACAGACAACCTACAGGATGGGAGAAAATATTTACAAAGCATACTATATATCTGACAAAAAGCTAATATTCAGAATCTGCAAGAACTCAAACAAATCGGCAAGAGAAAAAAACAAATAATTCCATTAAAAAGTGGGCAAATGACATAGATGTTTTTCGAAAGAAGATATACAAATGGCCAATAAACATGCGAAAAAATGCTCAACCTCATTAATCTTCAGGGAAATGTAAATTGAAACCACAATGTGATATAACACCTTATCTCATTCAGAATGGCTGTTATTAAAAAGTTAGAAAACAACAGGTGTGGATGCAGTGCAAAGGGAAGTTTGTACACTGTTGATGGGAATGTAAATTAGAACAACCTCTATGGAAAACAGTACAGAGTTTTCTTTCCTGCATTTAGCCACCAACTTCATGTGAGTAATGTATTCAGCTCTGACCTCTTAGCTCAACTGCTGTTTCATCCACTAGATTTCTACTCATCTGTGGATGTCCCACAGTACTTTGGCGTCAACAAGCCCAGAGCTTGAGGGGATACTTGTCTCCTTTTACCTCCTGATCTGCAGGTCTACTTTGCCTTCAGTGTTTTCCAGGTGGCTGGTGGCATTTCTAGCCATTCTGTCCATATATCTAGACATCACCTAGATTCTTTCTCATCCATCCCTGTCTTTCAAACAGTCATAGATACTCTTCAAGATTTTATCTCAGACATTCCTCAAATTAGACCCTTCCTTCTCATCTCCACCCCCAGCTCAGGCACTTATATTCTCCCACTTTGAACCCAAAACCCTCCTAATCAGTTACTTTGCCTTCACCATTACCATTTTCCAATTCCCTTCCACTCTGCAGCCAGACTGGCCTTTAAAACACAACACTGTGTTATATTTCTGATTAAAATTCCTCACTACCTATAATTGCTTACAGAATAAAGAACAAAAGTTGCCTTAGTGGGACTGGCAGGAGAGCACAGACACTAAGAATATGGAGACTGGAGCCCAATTCTCTTTTGGGGTTTAAGTTTCAAGTTCACCACCTGTGACTTTTGGAAAATTCCTTAATCTCAGTGTGACTTAGTTACATTCTGTATGTAATAAAGGGAATTTAGATTTGTTTTTGGCATTAAGTGCAATAATCCACACAAAGCTCTTTTTTTTCTTTTTTTCCTCAACAAGTTAGATAGAAGGAAGAAAGCTCTTAATACTATGCCAGATGTATATGATAGTAGTGCCATTACTACTATTTCTACTATTGCTATTTTTATGCATTTGTTTATACAGTTGCTTCTCTAGGATATCATGTACTGCAGCTATCCCTTGACACATCGTCTATCCCCATTTCTTCCCCCTCGGCCCACTGCCCCAACCCCACAATCAACTCGCTCAGAGCTTAACCCTCACCAACCTCCAGGAGCCTGCCTCAGACCCTGAAACTGGCTGAAAATCTCCTGCTATGCACCCTCATAACTCCCTGTGCCTAACTCCACTGTAGCACTGTCGTTCAGTAATCAACTCTTCCATTTATTTATGTCACCTGCCAAACTGTGAGTAACCAGAGGAAAGAGACTAGCGCTGTTCCCGGGATAGAGATACTGCCAATAAGTGGTGTTATATAAACAAATAAATGAATGCATTTCAAATGTGTCTACACTTCCTCAACATTGAGAAAGCTTGTTTTTTTCCATGCATTTACTCCCTCTTGATGCGGATTCTGTCTCTATCATTGTCCTCCAGGCCTCAATGCTAGACAACCAATTGCCAATGGCATTCCTTTTGTACCAGCTGAAGGATGAGTGGCAGCCAAGAATACTCTTCTTTCTCTAAGTTTCTGAGCCACCCTATAGTCTGTTGGCTATGAGCTTGAGCAAACACAAACATTTTCCCATGAATGAGGAGTCCTGTTAACTTTGAGTACAAGCTGGATACTGCTGGGTTAATTATTATTCCCAAGAACAGGTTCAGGGGTAGAGGTAAAAAAATAAAAATGGCCCTTTGAAAGGTTTTCTAATTTGCTACTAATCATTCAAAAATATTAACCTATCCTTGCTGCTAAAGCCAATCTGCTTCTCTCTTCATTAAATGTACAAGGCCAGCATCAAAATAAGAACTGGCCTTTGGTTTTACAAGAAAAAAGGCTAGATTCAGAGGCTGAGAGGAGCTAATCGTTTTTGATTAGTTAGTTTCAGACTTCACTGAGTTTTGTTTGGTCTAGATTATCTGAATCTTTATTAAGTGAACTGGAATTGGCAGTAACAACTACAGGAGCAGTAACTTTTGTGTGAGAATGCATTTACACAGAAGTAGCCCCACGTGCATGTTGACGAGTTCATGGATGCCTGTGCACATGGTGCTCTATTGTGCCCCGGCAGGGGAGATGTGGCATGGGCACGTGATGTGTGGGTATGTTAGTAAAAGAGAGATGAAGTTTTCTGAGGCACTGGCTCTCCCAGAAGACCTGGGGCAGCTTCTTGGGCTCTCCTTTCTTCTAGCCTGGCCCCTGTGAGGTTTGCCTGCCTAAAGGTAATTTTACTTAATCTTGGCAATCTTCCAGGATATACTTAAGTAAACAAGGATCAAGCCACTCACAACCTTAATTAGGCTACACATAAATAATGGATTGCTGGATTAGCTGAGAACATACAGCAGGGATGTGAGAGCAATAACATCAACTTTCCTTAAGTGGTCCCTTCCTTCATTGAGCTCCAGTTTTTCCAGGCAGATATGTGTGTCAGGTACCGTGGAGACATTCCAACAATCTGTTTCCCATTCATTTGTTTATTCATTCATCGTCCACATTCTTACTAAACCCTTCTGAGAACAAGATAGGACGCTAGGTGTTGTGGGAGAAGGCAAAGGTGAAACCAACAAGAACTCTTTCTTAGTTGTTCACAGTTGCTAAGATGGGCTTTTTAAACTGTCACTGAAAATTGACAAAGGAGTTTCTCAGTAGAGCATTGTGGCAGATTGTCTTCTCCAAGGATGGTCACACAAAATCCTCCCATTCCACATGCTGTTCTTAGAATGTGACCTTGGCACTCCTCCCATCCAGTGATGGAGTCTAACTGAACCTGAGCAGACCTTTATGACAGCCTTGGCCAACAGAGGACAGGAGAAGTGATGCTCTGTGACTTCTGAAGCTAGGTAAAAATGCCATGCATGTTGGTCCTGAGATGCTTGATCTTGGATCCCAATCACTGTGCTGGGACAAAGCCCAAACCAGCCCAGGCCATGTGGCTCCAGTCCACAGCTCAGCTGAGCTCTGGGTTTCCAGGAAGCACCAGCCACCAGACATAGGAGCGAATATTCAGAATCTGCAGGAACTCGAACAAATCGGCAAGAGAAAAACAAACAAACAAACAAATAATTCCATTAAGAAGTGGGCAAATGACATAGATGTTTTTCAAAAGAAGGTATACAAATGGCCAATAAACAGGTTGTCCTGTGCCAGCTGTGGAATCACTCCAGCCTTCGAGTCTTCCCAGCTGAAGCTCAGACATCATGAAGCAGAGACAAGTCATCCCTGCTGTGCCCTTCTAGATTCCTAACTCACAGAATCTGTGAGTTTAATAAAATAGTTGTTTGAAATTGCTAAGTTTAGAGATAATTTGTTACACAGCAACAGTGACTACAGTAAGCACTATGGGAAAAAACTTCTCTGGGACTGTTATTTCTCCCACTCAATGACCAACACTTAGCAAGTTCAGTCAACTCTATATTGCCACCTCCCTTTATCCATCCTCTCTCCCTTTCTATCACTGTTGTCCTCCTTAGCCAAGGTCACCTCTTGCCTGGTCTTCCTGCCTTCAGCTTTATCCCCCTCCAGCCCATTCTTGCCATTGCCTCCTTTCTAGTGAGCATGGCACCCCCTGGCCCTCATGCCTTGCCTCTCAAAATGGAGCAGCAGTACACCGGGAGGCATCTGCCAGTGTGCTGGGGGTAGGGGAATCCACAAGGTGACCATAGCAAGTCCTCCTGTTACTCAGTAGGAAGTGGATGCAAATGTTACTTTTACATTGAGAGACACATGGATAAATTCTAGTATAAAATCAAAATTGGCAAGAATTTTAAAGATAAAACCAAAACTTCCAGGACATTCTCCTGCAGCAGGGAATTCCTAAGGCTGCTAACCATATAGTTTCATTCATTTCCTTCTGCTGTTCGTGATATGTCTGGGGAGAAGCTGGAGAGGAGCTGCCCTTAACTGTAGAATGTCGGTGGCTTGAAATGAAACTCAAACTCTCAGCACAGCATTTGAGGGCTTCTGCATTCATCCCTATCCAGTGATTGCAGTCTGGCTTCTTACTGGAAAGCCTCCTACACAAGACCAATAGGGTGAATGGCAATGACACCGGGACAGGTATCTGCCTGGAGAAGGAGAAGAACTTGGAAGCGGGCCCCCTTGTGGGAAATCACTCTAGTTAGGCAAATTATTTTTTGGAGTCCCCCAATGTGCCATTCTCTTTATGCCTCTATGTGTTTTGTGCTTGCTGCTCTCTCTCTGTGTCTCAACCAACCCTGCTCATTCCTTTCCTCTCCTTCATTCTTCAGTATGCAGTTCAGATGCCTCTTTGAATCTTCTCTGGACATTTTGGTGGATTAATTGCTCTCCTTTATGCATGGCACTTTCTTCATATAATATTTAACATGTGGTATTATGGTATGCTGTGCATGTGGTGATCTTGGCCTCTAGGCTTTGAGCTTATTGAGGATGACAATCATATCTTTTTTTGCTTTTTAAAACTATCCTCTCCATCCCTTGCTTCCCACCTGACTTTCCACACAGTGCCTCTTAAACAGTTGGGTCTCAATTATTATTTGTTGAAGCAAATTACTCTATTAACTTTTATTTGTATTTATGCAAATTAATACCCCCCAAGAAGTTAACCCCAAGACCAGGCACCTCTCCCCACTCCTCATCTAGATGGCCCTGCACATTCCTAAGAGAGGAAACCCTCACTGGCTCTAGGATGCATTCTTTTCTCCTAGTCAGGATATGCTTCAGGTATAACCCAGGTCTTTCTCATTGCCATGTGAGAGAACTATAGCATAGTGGACAGGGAGACACTGTCTTTACTGAGGGAGAAGGGACTCTGTCTCTACCAAGTGCTGCAGGTGGGCCTCTGCAAGAAGTAGATTGAGAGGATACTGTCTGGGCAGTTCACCCCAGCCAGAGCTCTGTCCTAGTGTCTGTCCTAATGTCTGAAACTCATTTCTTGACATTTGAAGGTTTTTAACCTTTAGGAATTCTCTGTTGGCTGGGCACCATGGCTCATGCCTGTAATTCCAACACTTTGGGAGGCTGAGGTGGCCAGATCACCTAAGGTCAGGAGTTCAAGACCAGCCTGGCCAAAATGATGAAACCCTGTCTCTACTAAAAATACAAAAAAAAAATTAGCTAGGCATGGTGGTGCATGCTTGTAGTCCCAGCTACTCAGGAGGCTGTGGTAGGAGAATCACTTGAACCCAGGAGGCAGAGGTTGCAGTGGGCTGACTCCAGCCTGGGTGACAGAGCAAGACTCTATCTCAAAAAAAAAAAAAAAATGAGTTCTCTGTTAAAATGCAGATTTTCCTAGGAGCTGGGAGAACTTGAGTCTTTTTTAAACTACCAGCTCAGTGAAGATTCAGTGATAGCTGGATTGAGAGCAGTGGCCCTTAAAGAAATGGAACAAAAGGTAAGAGCAATTCTGTTGAAAAGAAAGAGAGAGAGAGAAAAAAATGCCACGTTCACCAAATTGTATCCGTGCATCAAAAAGCCCTTTGCTTGCATTGTACGTACTCCTGGCTGGCTGCTATGCAACATAATGGGGGTTAATTCCAGGGCTGAGAGAACTGCCTGGGAATTGGAAGCTTCTACTAGGAGGGAAACGGGGTGATGGTGGGTTTGATTCTCTCCTATAATCTCCTCTTTTTCCTGGAAGATAGAAGTGTCCCTTTCTCAGGATTCCAGACCTATGAAAACATGAAAAGGGGGTTAAAAGATGTCTTTTGTCTTTGAAGAAAATAAGATCTTCTTGTAAAATTTCAAAAATTGAAAAACGCCAAATGAAATTTCAGCTTCTGGGGGCAGAGAGAAACAATTGGGGAAGGGAGCAGAGGGCTGCATTAATATGAGGTGATTTTCCACTCCAGTTGCTCACCTTATTAGTTTAAATAATTGCTTTAATATCTATATGTTTAGTAAAGAGAAGCCCCACACATAACTCTTAGAAACAGATGTCACCTTGGAGGTCAACCACTTTTAACCCTCACCTCAGAGAGGTGAGGCCAGGTGTCCCCGATCACACAGACAGTGGGCGTCCCACGCTGTCCCCGATCACACAGACAGTGCGCGGCCCACGCTGTCCCCGATCACACAGCCAGTGCGCGGCCCACGCTGTCCCCGATCACACAGTGCGTGGCCCACGCTGTCCCAGATCACACAGTGTGTGGCCCACGCTGTCCCCAATCACACAGCCAGTGCGCGGCCCACGCTGTCCCCGATCACACAGACAGTGCGCGGCCCACGCTGTCCCAGATCACACAGTGTGTGGCCCACGCTGTCCCCAATCACACAGCCTGTGCGCGGCCCACGCTGTCCCAGATCACGCAGTGTGTGGCCCACACTGTCCCCAATCACACAGACAGTGCACGGCCCACGCTGTCCCAGATCACACAGTGTGTGGCCCACGCTGTCCCCGGTCACACAGACAGTGCGCGACCCACGCTGTCCCCGATCACACAGACAGTGCACGGCCCACGCTGTCCCCGATCACACAGCAAGTGCGTAGCCCATACTGTCCCCGATCACACAGTGTGTGGCCCATGCTGTCCCCAGTCACACGGCAAGTGTGTGGCCCACACTGGCATGAGGACCCACCCCCATCTCCCAAATCCGTCATCTGGCTTCCACTGAGGAGCCATGGATCTTACTCTGTTGGGGCTGAGACACAGGTAGCTTCCCCTTTTCTCAATGGCTTTGATGCTATGGGAATGGTGAGCCCTCAATAAGGGGCCTTGATGTGCTGAAGCATGGGAGGGTCAGGTCAAATCCCCAGGAGAAACTGAGTGAGGCTGGTGCTCAGGAGCCATTTAATGGCTGCTTTTACATTACAGACTCAGAGAATTCAGGTCCTCCCTAACCTCGACCTTTGTTTCTGAGGTGTTAGAAAAGAGTCACCTTTATAGGCACTTCCTAGGCTAGGGCCGGCAGAGCGTGGCCTGAGGGTGCCACAAGCCTTGGGAGGCCACTTCTGCCTCTGGGTCAGGGATCCCGGGGGAAGTCCCATCTCTGACCCACCACTGCCTAGAACCAAGTCTGCTGCTTTGCCCACAGAGAAGCTGGTGCCAAGCACCTCCCTCCTCCAGCCCTGCCTCTCTGTGATTCAGGGGCTGGGCTCAGCCACATATAATTCTTTTGGTAGTGGCAGTTCACCCTGGTTCAGCAGCCCATGTGGTCACAATCAATCAATGAGTGTCCCTCTCCTAATGACGAGAGAGCTGTGAGAAGTTGAGCTGTTTACACAAGGTCACTTTATTAACAGGGAAATCACTCTTATGATAAATGAATGTTCTGATATTGCTGTCGCTGCTCTTCTCTCTCTCTTTCTCTTCTTTGTGCTCTAAGAGATTTGCGGGGGCACAGCTTCTGCATCCTCGGCTGCCAGGAGACTGCAGCACCTCCAGTGAGATTCAGCCTTCCTCTTTGAGCCTGAATCAGTTGAGGCCAACGTCCTGGGATAAGGAGGGTCATTGTGACCCCTCCACACAGCTCCCTCCAGACGAGCTCAGCAGAGGCTCTCAGAGAACCATGTTCTTTTTAAGGACCAGTAGGCAGGATTTCAGGTCAATGATGGTGATTTCTTGAATGTACACAGTACTTTACAATTATTTTTTTCCATTCTTTACAGTAAACCATTTTATTGGCATTTTCTGAGCAAGGCGCTCAAGAGAGGGATTGTTTTTGTCCCCATTTTAGGAATGAGAAAACTGGAACTCAGACAGAGTTGAAATGAAAGATTGTTGAGTCTTTTGACTTAAAATCTCATCATGGGCTTTGCAGCCAGAAAAGTCTTAGTTTAAAACTTGACTGCCTACTTACTGGCCAGGTGGTGCTAGAAAATTATTTTGTTGTTGTTGTTTCTTTTGTTTTTAGATAATACACTTTCTCTTTTTTCAGGGTGGTTTGAGTTTACAGAAAAATTGAGCAGAAAGTACAGAGTTCCCCTACATCCCTACCCCTTGCCACAGGCAGTTTCCCCTAATTTAGCATCAAGAGCCGTTTGGTATACTTGTTAGAATTGATGAACTGATATTGGTAGACTATTGTTAACTACAGTCCACAATTTACATTAGGGTTCATTCATTGTGTTGTACATGCTATGGGGTTTGACAGATATATAATGCCATGTATTGTATCCACCATTACAGTACCGTACAGAATAGTTTCAATGCCCCCAAAATCCTCTGTGCCCTATCTATTCATCCTTCCCTCTCCCCAGTCCCCACCCCATGGCAACCACACAGTATGTGGCCTTTTCAGACTGCCTTCTTTCACTTAGGAATATGCGTTTAAGTTTCCTCCGTGTCTTTTTGTGGTTTGATAGCTTATTTCTTTTCCTTTCCGTTCTTTCTCCCCTCCTTCCCTTTCTTTCTTTTTAACAGGTTACAAGGTTGTTATTTAACTTTTTGCATCTCTTTTATTGCTGGAGACTTTTAGAATAGACTGTTTTTTTTTTTGAGCAGTTTTGGATTCATAGTAAAAGTTAGAGGAATGTACAGAGAGTTCCTATACACCCCCTTCTCCCACTACATGTACAGCCTTCCCCACTGTCGATATCCTCTGCCAGGATGGTACAATCGTTGTAACTGATGAACCTACACTGATGCATCATTATCATCCGAAGTCCATAGTTTACATTAAAGCTCACTCTTGGATTTGTACTTTTTATGGGTTTGGGCAAATGTATAATGGTATGTATCCACCATTATAATGCCATACAGAACAGCTTCACTACTAAAAATCCTCTGCTTATTCATCCCTCCCTCCCCACTAACTCCTGGTAGCCACTGATCTTTTTGCTGTTTCCATAGTTTTGCTTTTCCCAGAACGTCATGTAGTTGGAATTACACAGTGTATAGCCTTTTCAGATTGGCCTCTTTGAGTTAGCAATATGCATTTAAAGTTCTTCTGTGTCTGTTCGTGGCTTGATAGCTCATTTCTTTGTATTACTAAATAATATTTCAGTGCATCAATGTAACATAGGAAAGTTATTTTTTTGAGTCTTTATTTTTTTCAACTGTAAAAATGGGAATAATAGGGTTGTTATCTCCTCATAGCGTTGTTGTAGGAATTAAACAAACTAATACGTATCAAACATGGGGCCTGACACATAGCAAACTCTCAATCCATGTCCTTTATTATCATTGTTGTTGTTATTATCACTCCTACTACTATCGTTATTATTGCACATTGACTCCCAAGACTGTCAGTGACTGTTGTAGAGAATTGTTCAGGGCTGGGATAGAGAGGTTTCACAGTATAGTGGAGAGAATGTGAGTCCAGGAGCTCTAGGCTCAGGGACTAATTGAGGGGCTAATACCAATTTGTATATGCCTAGGTCACTTTAACCCTGCAGGTCACTTTAACTTTGTGGATATTGAAAAGGAAAATGTAAACCTAGGTGATGTATGAGTGCCCCTCAAAAGACCTTTGGCAGGGTTAATGTGTCTGCCCAATGTCACTACCACTGCTGGAACCCCACAGTTTGGAGTATTCCTGGGGCTCCTCTTCTTTTTTCTTCAGGCAGAGAAGGACTAGCTTTGTCTAATGTCTAGTGAAGATCATTGGGTGGGACAGAAGATCGGTGTCAAGTGGTACCTTCCAGGACAAATGGAGTAACCCAGGGTATGCTGAGTAGCAGGGTGATTGGCAGAGAAAGGCAGATGTTTACTTTAGCTTTTGACCTGAAGTAGTCAAAGACTCCACAGACCCACTGAACGCCTGAACCAAAAGGCTATTGAAGTGAGTAAGGAAAGCCACAAGGCCCAGGCATCATGGTGGTATGGGCAGGTGGATCTTTTCTCTCAGAATAATTCTCCTGCCTTGCTTTGATATGGATCAAATACTTTGTAAACAGAAACTGAGAAAAGTATTGTTTTCTAAATACTTGGCCATCTTAAAGAAATTGTTTCATTTCTCAAGCTGCAGATTCATGTGTAAAATGAGGAGCACAACAATGCCAAGTTCATGGAGGTTGCGGTGAGTGTTAATGAGCTAATCCAGTCCACCTAAAGTGCTTGCCCAGTACCTGGCATTCCTGTGTAGATGTGCACACACATGCATGCATATAGTAAGTTCATGGTAAATACTCACCATGATTTATTACTTCCACCTGAGTTGAAACTCTCTAAATTCTGTTTGGCTAGCCATTATTATTATTATTATCCCCATATTATGGATGAGAAAACTGAGGATTGGAGGGATTAAATAACTTGCTCAAGAATACCCAGCTGGTAAGAGGAAGAGCTGGGATTTCAATACATGCTTTTGTCCTTCATCCCAAAGCTTATGCTTTTCTCACCAAATCCCTGGCTATAAAGTACTACATAAACACATATAAGTTTGTTTTTCTATTGGAAAATTGCCATACAGCATGGTTCCTGCTGAGGTTAATTTAGTTCTCTCATCCTTAGAGGTGAAGAATACTGAAGTTGTGCTAATAATGGAAAGAGAAATGGCTCCAGTCAAGTTGATTCCAGTTGGAGCTCTGCTTTTGTGCCTGGGAGAATGTGGATGTGCGTGCCGCCAAGGGGCTCCATCTGTATTAACGAGAGAAAGTCACACTGGTTAAGAAAGGGAATGACTTAGGAGGAGCCGCCGAGACACTAGAACTCAACCTAGTGTTGATGTATGATAACCAGGGCACATTACTGAAAGGCATAAAATAATACAAAAAGTTATTTTTCAGCCAATTTGCTGACACAGCACCATTTTGGGTCCCCAACTGAAAATGATATATGAATTTTCTCAACCTAAAGTCAGAAGTATAAATTATAGAATATATCTTTTGCTGTTTTATTTGGGCTGTAAAGCGACACCTTATTATTTCTCCCTCCTGGGCTTCCTTTAATGAATCGGGATTTGAAAGTGAAATATTTATTATATTGCAGGGGAGAGATTACATAGTGTTTCAAAAAAGAGGAGAAAGGGTTATGGAAATCAGGTGGCATCTTGAAAATTGGTCTTTTTCTTGTTTATGAGAAATGGTTTATGTGGGTATTTTTCTTGAGTTGTGAGAGACTTACTGAAGAGGAACCCCTCCAGCATAGTGAACACAGGCGCATGGGTTGCTGAGTCAGGGATCCAGGCTCCCAGCCTGCTTTCACCCATAACCCCTATTCATGTGATTGAGAATGTCCGGTGGACGAGAGACACCTGATGTTGATATTTTCATGTGTTGCATAAAGAGATGGAGTGTCATGAGCCCTCTTATTAAATCTGGCAGGGGGTGGAGGTAAGAGAGGGAGGCAGGGAGGGAGGAAATACTTCATTTTGATGGGTTATTTGATGTTGGGTAATAGCAATTGGTTATTCACGTAGGGCAGTTACTGAGACTCAGCACTGGCTTAACAGATATATTTCTTCTTCTAGCTCTCATAATCAGTCCTGATGGATGATTATGGGAGTTTAGCATGTCATGTAACTGCTCAGGGCCAGGCAACCAGATTGTCCTACTGCTGAGAATGAGAGCAGTTGTTCCTAGGGATGCCAGAGGATCCCCACTATACATGATGGGAGAAGAAATGGGTTAAAAGGTTGGAATCACAGACAGTGTTACCAAGCAGCTTTGCCATATCCCACAGGACTGTGACCATAGCCCAGAGATGGCAATCTATTAAAACGTTCAAAGTGTTTACTCCTCATTCATTCATTCACTTATTGATTCATTCATGTATTTATTTATTCCATAAATAGTTTCCAGTGCTTCTGTATGCTATGCAGTTTGCTAAGTACTGTGGAAGGGAAAAAAAAAAAATAACACACAGCCCCGTGCTCAGTACAGGATGGACCAGCAGGGAAGACAAACCATGAACAAAAATCAAGTGTGTAAGTTATACCATAACGACATGCAAGGATACAGTGATGATACCAAAAGGAGGTGATTGACTTTGCTTGAGGGGAGAAGGTACATGAAAGGTTTCAAGCCCTCCACAAGTTGATTCATAGGCAAATATATATTGAATAGTTACCTCCATCACTAATGAGGCAACAGTACTTAAACAGAAAAAGGAGGGCATTCTAGGGCACATGAAAAGGCAAAGAGCTGGGAGACAGGATGGCTGGAACAGAGTGCTACAGATAGAGTATCAAAGCTCTCAGAATGGAGAGTTCATTATGGGCCTCCATTTTGTGAGTACAAATCATGTACTTCCATGATGAATTCTCTTTTCTTACCATACTGATCTCCTTATTATGATTATTCTAAACTTTATATTGTCTCCCATGACACAAAAATATAAATTTTCTCCTTGGTCCCTGCCATGGTCTGAATATGTCCCCCAAAATTCATATGTTGACATGTAATCACCAATGGGATAGTATTAAGAGGTGGAGTCATTAAGAATAGAGCCCTCAGGGTAGATTAGGGCCCTTATTAAAAGGCTTGAGGGAGGCTAGGCATGGTGGCTCATGCCTGTAATCCCAGCACTTTGGGAAGCTGAGGCGGACAGATCACCTGAGGTCAGGAGTTCAAGACCAGCCTGGCCAACATGGGGAAATTCTGTCTCTACTAAAATATCCCACACGACTGTAATTTCAGCTACTTGGGAAGCTGAGGCAGGAGAATTGCTTGAACCCAGGCAGTGGAGATTGCAGTGAGCCAAGATTGCACCACTGCACTCCAGCCTGGGTGACAGAGCGAGACTCCATCTCAAAAAAGAAAAAAAAAAGGCTTGAGGAGTGAGTTTATTCCTTTCCATTCTCTTCCACCATGTAAGGACACAGAGTTTGTTTCTTCTCAAAAGGCTGCAGCAACAAGGCACCATCTTGGAAGCGGACATCAGCCCTCGCCAGACAGCAAACCTTCCAGGGCGCTTATCTTGGACTTCTCAGCTGCCAGAACTCTGAGAAATAAATTTTTGTTCTTTATAAATTACCCAGTATTCTGTTACAACAGCACAAATGGACTAAGACAGTACCCCAGCTTATACACACTATACCCATTCAAGGGACTGCCAGTGACAGAGGGGGACACTTTCCTCACCAGTTCAAGAAATATGGTGAGAAGAACACTGCTCCGACCTCCACACCTTTCTTGCCTCCAACACTCTGTCCCAGACCATTCACCTCATGTTCTCTGATATGGTAGCACCTATGGATGGGTCAACACATAAACTGCTTTAGGGGCCAGGGGCTGAGCACCTCTCTCCAGAAGCCAAGAGCACTAAGCCTTTTAGCCCAAGCGGCCTGAGGCTGCTTTGCAAGCAGGAGGTTTTTGAAATGGGTTTGACTAGTGCTCTGAGCCTGGGAGACTGGAGAGGCTGAACTCCATTTGTCAGGGCACCATTTCTTTGTGTGTGTTGAATGCCATTAGCATCCAGGAAGGAGCACATGGTTTGGGAGGCTGGTGCACCAGTGAAATGGCAGCAGCCCCTGTCCATGGCTGATGGGGTCAGTAGTATAGGGGGCCTCCAGTGGGGACTCCACGGGTATCCTATATTAGCAATTCAGAAGGGACTGGCAGTAACTTTGAGTTTTCCTCTGACAGCCAGCTCCTGGGAGCTATGAGTTAAGCGGAGGCACCTGCCAAATGTAACATTACTGCGTTCTCTGAACAATCCATGGTGGCGGCAGCAGCCTGGATGGGGAGGCCAAGCCATTTCTTTCTGATAGGAATGGCATAACACAATGATTGCAATGCATCCCAGCTGCTTGCATGGTGTTGCATATACCTTATTCATAGAAACATACAGCTGGGTGAAGACTTAGACATCATCCAGTTCAGCCGCTTCATTCTATGCATGCAGATATTGCTGAGTTGATGAAAGTTACAAAACGGCCAAGTTAGCACCTGAACCCGGATTTCCTAGCCTTAACTCTGTTCTCTCCCAATGTTTTCCCATGTTGTTGGGGGAGGAGAGGGTGGGTAATGAGATAAATTAATTGGAACAGACAAACAAAAGAGTAACAGAATCACAGTGCATCTAATATCTAGCAGTAATTTTATAAATTTTTTTCTAAATTGGTATGCCTTCTGATTTTGCCAAGTTTTTTAAGAGGATTCCTAGTTGTTTATCGTATTTATCACTACAGTTTACTTGTAGTAAAATGTATTTTTCTCCCTTGGCTTCGCATATATGAATTTCTGTTGCAGCCAGTGAGATTCAAAAAAATCACATCTGGATGCTGGGACTCCATATCAATAGCAGCAAAGGATGGATTGACGCTGGCTGGGGCTGAGTTTGGTGCAACCAGTCTGGAAGCAAGGAGAGGAATAAGGTGATAGCCACTAGAGGTCTCTTTGAGTCCTAGGATGAGATCATTTCAAGCAACTGCAGACACCCACCCAGAGTTTGTTTAGGTGGAGATGTTTAGAAGCAGTAGGCTACCAGAATTGATGGGTCTTGGGGAAAAGCAGTATTAAGAAAGACCTCGATATTTGAGTAGAAACACCCTACAATGAATGGACGAAAGAGTGAATGTTGTCAGATTTGGGTAAGGGTGGGTGTGTGTGTGTGTGGGTGTGTGTGTGTGTGTGTGTGTGTGTGTGTGTGTGTGCATGCTCACACACATAAAAGAGGCTATATAACAGTGGCAGGATGGTAAAGAAGGTGGCCTTTCCTCCTCACTGTCTCCTTCCCATCCCCACCAACCTCCTTCCAATTTCAATCCTTTCTAGAAGGAATTCAGGGACCTCTCTCAGCTGAGTTCTGCCTCCTGAGCTTAGAAGTAGGCTCTATGGTAATGACATTCAATTTTTAAACACAAATGCACCAGAACTTTTACATACAAAAGGATGTATCTCTGCTTCCCATAGTTATCTTGAGAGACTCTGTCTACCCTCCATGCAGTAAAGAGGGCTGCCTTTGCTCATGCCATCCTTGGAACCCTTCAGTGTGTGTAAATCTTTCTTGTGGCTTTGGGACTCAGTCAAAAAGTTGTACACAACCAAGTCTTTGTTCAAGGATCAGCCAGTGTGGCTCTATGGTAATGAGAATGGCACTCTTCTAACCTTTACCAACTTGTCTTTGTCATCGGTAATGGAAATGTTTAACTATACCTTCCCCAGTTGTACAATTTGCAACCATTGTTTAAACAACAACAACAACACAGTAATATAACCCTTGTAATGCTAACTCTTGGGTCGAGTAGACTGTCACTCCCTCCTCCCCATTATCTTCAATCTGTTAACATGGAAAGAGCACCAAGGGTTATTAGAAGGCATGGGCTTGAATTCCAGTTCAGTTATTCCAGTTCTGTTATTTACCAGCTGTGGGAACTTAAGCATGTCACTTGACCTCTGAATTTCAGTTTTCAAAACTATAGAAAATAGATTAAATGTTTACCTTCAAAACTTGTAGTGAGGATTAAGTGAACTAATGTGGGAAAGTATCTGGTGCAGGGTAGATGTTTAATGAATGTTTTATATTATTTTAAATGTGGTAGCAGCCAGAGGTGGGAGAAGTTTGTCTCTTTCTATCCTCGCCTTCTGACCTTCCTTGGTATTCGCTGCTGTGCCTTGTGATATCTCCCGGCATATCACATTCTTTCTCTTTCACCTAGAAGCTATTGGGAGGTGGTGGAGGAAGAGTGCAAGTAATGAAAGGGAATGAATAAATAGAGTCACGCATGGCTCCATGCCCAGCTTAGGAATGACATGGACCTCAGACCACGGATCCCATTGAGGTGAAAATACCCTTCCTACCATCAGGCTCTATAAGGCTGTGTCTTATCCAGAAAATGGTTTCTCTTTAGGAAAGAAGGGCGTCTCTGGGAGAAGGCATGCTGGACAGGGCCTGAGGTTCCTTCTCTGTGCTCCATGCTAAGTGCTGGGGGTGCAGTGGTGATGAAAACCCAGTCCCTACCCTTAGGGGATTTACTATTCTCTGGAAATTATTGTTGAAGAAAATATAGGTACAATAGGAGCCTCTAAGATGGTTTTCAATAATCCTTGCTCCCAGATACTCACACACTTGTGCAAGTGCCTCCCCTTGACTTTAGGCTGGGCCTAGTGACTTCTTTCTAACAAGAGTATGACAAAAGTGATGGGATGTCATCTCTGAAATTAGGTTACCAACAGACGGTGACTCTGAGGAAAGACAGCTGGCCTGTTTTGAGCTGCTCCATAGAAGAGCCCATGTAGTAAGGAATCTAGCTAGGGAGGACCCCTCCCAATAGCCAGCAAAACACTGAGGTCCTCAGTTCAACAGCCCACAATGAACTGACTCTTGCCAAAAACCAGGTGAGTGAATTTGGCAGTGGATCCTTCCCCAGTTGAGCCTTGAGATGAGACAGCAGCCCCAGTCAACACTCCAACTGGAGCATTTTCAGAGATCTTGAGGAGGGGGTACCCAGCTAAGGTGTGTCTGGATCCCTGACCCATAGAAATGGTCAAATAATAAACATTTGTTGCTTTAAGCGAGGAAGTTTTGGGGTAATTTGTTACACAGCAATAGATAACTAATACAGAGGGAGTAAAGAAGGAATGACTTTTCTGACTTTCATATGTTTTTATTTTTTAATTTATTTTAATTTATTTTAATTTTTTCCCTTTTCATATGTTTTTTAAAAGCAGAATGTCTGGCTCTCTAAAAGGAAAGAGGAAGAGAAATCTCCTTCTGGAGGAGGTAATGGGGCTGTTGTTTTTAACTTGAAGTCCCAGGCACTCCAGGTGATGAAGAAACTGGCTTGCATGTTCTTGTAAATCCTCCCAGCTAGATTCTTCAGAAGAGGCACATGCCTCTTCTCTCATCAGCCTTTTTCTCAAGTCCTCTTCTACTTATTCCACTTCCTACTTCTGAGTTCCTCTTGCTCCATCTGGATATGCCCAGCAGCTATAGCTCCAGCTTGCAACTGAGGAAGAGGTGATTTGATCAGGGTCTCCCAGGGGTCAAGGGGTGGGAGCCTCAGCAGTCATAGAAACATAGACTCTGAGGCCAGGACGCACATGCCTCGGTTACAGCCCCAACATCTCCAAATACTATGTGTGACTCAAGAGGCAGAGGGGCCCCACTGAGTGACATTCTCTCAGTCTGATTTATTACTTTGTACCTGTTGCCTGGCAATGAGGTGTGAGCCTGCCAGATCATGGGGTCAGAGCCTGGAAAAGCTCCCTCATTGTTTCTGCCATTCTTCACTTGGGGACAGAAATCCAGAGTTTCAGAGCCTTCCAACTGTGGCCCCAGAGCCGGCTGCACTCCTATGCAAGAGGATCTTTCTTGGATCACCACTGCCCCCAGAGCCAGCCAAGATAGCTTCCTGCTCCCCCACTCCTGGACTTCTCTCACAAATCTCCCAAAGCACAGTGATTCTTATCTTCTCAGCCTGTCCCTCTCTCTGAAGCCTCCCCACACTGGCCTATGCCTCCCCCTGCACACACACACACACACACACACACACACACACACACACCCTCCCTCTTCCCCACCTGTGCTTCTCGATATCAAGATTCTAAGTCCTCTTTGAAAATAAATCTATTACACTCTCAAATAATCATCCCACCCCAACCCCTCCCCTCAAGTTGATTAGCATCTGTGAGCATTATTTAAAGTGCTGCATGGATCCTATTTTGAAAAGCTGTTTCCCCCCTCCCTGTTATGCTGAATCCCCGATGTAGGCTCAAGGCAGGGAGCAGCTCGGCATGGCTGAGAGAGGTCGGCTCTCATTAATACAGATCCCATTTATTTAAAAATAGCAATATTATGCCACTTTCAAATAGCCCAAGCGAGCTAAACCATTAAAGGATTGTGCGTCGCTGACTTCGGACCTATTGTGAAGGCTTAATATTTCACAGCACAGCGACACATGGTACATAACCCACAGAGCAGCACTATTGGTTTGGCTGTTCTGAAGCAAGGAGTAGGAAAATAATTGAAGAGAACATTTTATAGCCCAACACGGGGAAAGGAACAGAGCTGGAGCTTGGAAAATATTATGTGGGCCTCCTGAAGCTCAGGATGGGGACTGAGGCAGAGATGGGGTGGCTTTATCGATGACACACGGATAGATATTCCGGAGCTGGATAGGGAGATGGATGGATAACCCATCTCCTGGGTCTCATTCACATTGCTGTCACTTTCTAAAATGAATTCTCCCAATGTGGCTAGTGGACTAGTCTTTTGTATTTCTACCCAAAGCCCAGAAAACGGCCAAATTATGAGATGATTGGAATTAAGTCATATTTGGGAGATTTGTGGATGAATTTGGGGGTGGTGGGGTAATCGCTAAGAACCCCCACTTATACCAGCTTTGATATTAGAGAGACGTCAGTTCTGATCTTGGTTCCACTTCTTACTGTTTGACCTAGAGTATATAAATCAAGATCAATATTCTTAGCTTGCTAGAATCTCAGTTCCTTAGTCTCTAAAATGGGAATAATAAAAATTGCATTCTGAGGCCGTGATGTGGGTTGAACATATCAAACTCAGTAAGTGTTGGTTCCTTCTTGTTGCATCTCTGTTGGCATTCATTATCCCTCTCCTTCTTCCCTTTCCCTGCCTCCTTCTAACACAGGGAACTCTCTCCTTTATTGCTGAGCCTCGGGCCTAGCCTGGGACTTGGTCTTCCACAGGCACACCTAGCTCCAGTGGGAATTACCCAGTGTAATCAGCTTCTCACCAGTCCTAACATCATCCACAGCACTATGCTTGTTCTCCAGTCTTTGCCCACCTAAGATTGCCTTATTTACATGTACTCTTCCTAAAGAGACTAGGCAGGGAACCCTCAGGAAAGATTTGTGTGTTTCTAAGACTCAGGGGTTAGAGGTGCAGATCTTGGGGCTCTGGAAGAGCCTGGCTAGATGCCCCCTCTAATAACCCAAAGTTTGCTTCTTCTCAGGTTCTGAGTCCTGTTGGGTGTGGCTGACACCTGGTCATCTTCCTCCAAGACCTATTAGATTCTCCATCAATGAGAGCCTCAATGTGTGCGTACGTAGACTTTCATGACCTGTTAATGAATCGTGGTTCTCCATCCACATCTTACACAGTTCAAATCTGAAAGCTGGGAAGACTTCCAGGACCACTGCCCATGGAAGCAGCCCCTACCCCACACCAGCCTTAGGAGTGGAACATTTTACAATAACAAGCATTTAAGATAGAATAAGAGTAAAATCCCCCACCCACTGAACCCCTCCTCTCCCACATCCTGTGCCATGCTTGCCTTCTTATTTTCACATTCTCCTTCCTCCACTGACCTGGTGGTCCTTTGCCCGTGAGTAACCACCAGCTTCTTCCTTCATTTTGTAGTTGTTTCTTAAAACTAAAAAAAAAAAAAAAAAAAAAAAAAAAATTTTCCCAAATCGAAGGTAGCACAAGCGGCATCTTCTGTTTTGTTGCTCTCTTGAAAAAAATATCCTTTGATTCTCCCTTCCTTTAACCAATGGGGGCCTCTTGCCCTTCGCCAGAGGTTCTGAGACTGAAGAGTTCAATTGTGGCACCACAGACTTTAATTAGACTGTGTGTGTGTTGGTGGTGGGGAGGGGGTGAAGGGGATGGGGAGCTACTGCACTCCTCTCACCTTACTCCTGCAGCTACAGAGCAAAAGCTGTCTGTGCAGCTGAGGAAGCAGAGTGTGGAGAACCTGGAGGATGGCGAAGAAGTGCCAGGCTTTCTGCCTATGGCAGGGGAAAGGGGCATAGAGAGTGAAGGTGGAGAGGGGGCTCCTGTAGGCTACTCCCCGCTTCTCCACATCCTGCTGGAATACTGCCTACTTCAAGAAGATCTTCTCAAATCTTGGGGGTCTTCCAGAGGTTAAATCATACTTCATGGAATTGTGGTAACCTTGGGGGGTCATCCAAACAGCTCCCACTTGGGGGAAGGGATAAGGGCTAGTCCGATGTCGATGCTTAAGGTTGTAAGACAGCAAAACTTTAGCTCTTCTAGTGGTGGATTTAATTTAGCTGCCTCCTTTTATAGTGACTATTCACAACTCAATGGATTCCTTTAACCTCTTCTTTCTTTTCCTTCGTGTTTCTTTCTTTCTTTCTTCTCTTTGAATTCCCTTTCAAAAATCTAAAATAGCAACCTTAAGATGGAGGCTGCAAAATACGAAAGCATAATCAAAGGTATTGTATGAAAATCGTTTCTATCCTTTTTTCTCCTTCCTTAAGCCCTGCTTCAGAGAATAGGCAGACCTACAAATAAGATGTAGCTCATTCATGAATTGGTTGTGTATTACTTAGGAACTTGTTTTCCCATAAAAATTGACTGACAATTAGGTTGTTGTGTGTGTGTCCACAGATGCCCATTTAACCTAGTAGTGGCTTTGAAGCATGAGTCTCCTCAAATTTCCCAAGAATTCTGTGAGCAAAGAGTTTCCCACAGCCTAAATGTAGACCCTCAAGCTGAATTTTTGAGCCTCTATAAACCTTGAGTGCCTGACTCAGCCTAAAGATCCCTGAGGTGGTACTGGGGGTGGAGGGGCAATTGCCATGGAATATTAGCATTAGCTTTGGAATTCAGATAGACTTCCATTCTGAACTTTGAGTCCAGAAACTCTGGAGGAGGAGTTGCTAAGGAGGAGGACAAGGCCTCAGCCACCCACTTCCCTTGGAAGGCAGCATGGCCCAGCACCACGTGCATGAGGCTGGGTCTTGGTACATATGGTACTGAACCTTGGCTGGACTATTTTTCACTTTTACAATATTGAGGGAGTCCCTTAGCATCTCTGGGCCACATTTTTCTTAATAAGAATATAGACAAACATGAAGAAACACATATAAAAGAACATACATGCCTAGCCAGAAATGAATCTCTAAAAATAATTCAGATGAGAGTGTGAGTGTTGCTAGAATTGTTAATGTGATTAGAACTCAGTGGTGGTAGCCTGGAGAGACTATGAAGAGGGGAAGGGGATACAATATTTATTAAACAACTACTATGAATCATGTACTGCCTTAAATGATTTGCATAGATGGAGAAAGTTGGAAAAATATTATTTAAATATATCACAACTGCATTCCTCTGAGGGAGGAAATGGTCTTTCTTTAGAAAAATACATTTGATAAGCCACTGTGTATTGACGATGAGGTGTTGAGGGCATCTTTTGGAAAGAGGCACAGAAACAAAGAGAATGCCAAACCGTTCTCCATAAGAATTGCAGTTTCTGGTTCAAAATGGCAGACTGAGGCATATAAATCAACCTCCTATTTCCTCTTGAGACCACATTAACCCGACAGTAAAGGAATGCAAAGTGAATAAACCTGTAATAATAAAGAAAATGGGAAGTGAGGTCAGAATCACCAGCGGTTGAGAGATTTCAGCAAAGCTTTGGAAAATGAAAACCAGATAAAAGTGAGCTGGTAAATGAAATGGAATAAGGAAGCTGAGACCCCAGTATGGTCAGGTGGTGGCTGCAGAGGATGTAGAAGCCAACCTTCCTGCAAAACTCAAAAGAGGCTCTGGGTTCAGGTGGGGAAAGGGAGGAGGAGGAGTTTTCACCATGTTCTCTCTTCAGTACAGAGCTCCTACCTTACAAACAGTAGACAATCTAAGATTCCTGGTGTGGACGCAGGCTTCCTCATTCTGGCTCCAACCTTACAGATGACTTTGCAACCTGCATCCTAAAGCAAGCCTGACATTGTAAAGCTGTGTCCTGTGGCATCCTTCTTACTGAAGGAAGCCCATTATGAAGAGACTCACATACAAAGTAGCTACTTTAGGTAGTCAACTGAGTCCTTATTTTTAAATCCTTATGTGCAAACACACATTGCCGAATATACTAGGAAAATCAACAGAGTGAAATATAAACAAGGCACACAAACAGAACAACTGACTGGGAGGAAACACAGTTAAATTATAGGGCAGGAGAAAACTTTCTAAACTCTAACAACCCCAGAGACCTTTTAGATAACATTGTGTCCATTGTCATCCTGGTCATCATCATCATCACTGTCATCACCGTCACTGATACTGCCTTAGTGCTTTTCTGAGACAGGAACTGTTTTAGGCACTTGCCATATGTTAACTCATTTAATCCTTATAATACCATAGGAGGTACCTATTACAGTGATCCCCATGTTACAGGTGAGGAAACTGGCATAGAGAAGTTAAGTAACTTGCCCAAATTCACACAACCAGTAAGTGGCAGAGCTGTGATTTGAATGCAGCCAGTTTGATTTTCAAGTCCGTGCTTTTAAACACCAAATTAAACTTTTTCTCATTAAAAATAAAATAATAAAAAATTTAAAAGAGAAAAAAGTCTATAAAATAGAAATAACCAGAGAACAAGGAAGTTCTTGTGAAGATTAAAAATACATGATTGCCAAATAAAAAATTTAGTAGAATAGCTGAAAGATAAGGTCAAAGATACCTTCCAGAATATAGAAGAGAGAGACTGAGGGGGTAGGGAATGGAAGAAAATGAACAATGAAATTATCCAAAGGTATTCCCCAGAGCCAAAGGAAGCCACAAGTCCTTAGGCTGGAAGGGTCTACTAAGTGTCTAACACAAAGCATGACAATGATCCACACCTAGACACAAACTGATGACATTCAAGAACAACAATGATACAGGTAGAAAAAGCATGCCACCATATGGACTGGCCTCACTTTACAATGATGACCAGACTCAGGCAGACCCGTAAGGTTATCCTGCAACTCCACTACCTTTTCCTAGTTCATTGACTCTGTCACTCACTCTCCTTCTTCATTCCTTCACAAACTCCTCCCACACTCCCTCTTAGTTGACCAAACAGAAGCAATAAACAACAATGTCCTCACGCACCCACCAGTGCATCTGCTCATCTATCTGAGTCTGTGTCCACTCTGCTTTCTATCACGTAATTGTATCAAATATAGACCTATCAGTGACAATGTTATAATTTTTGTTTTCAGCTATCAAATATATTTTAAAAAACTGGAGAGGGGAAGAAAAGTCAATTGTTTTTACCCAGATCTTTACCATTTCTGCTGCTCGCTCTTTCTTTCTTTCTTTCCTTTCTCTTTCTTTCTTTCTTTCTTTCTTTCTTTCTTTCTTTCTTTCTTTCTTTCTTTCTTTCTTTTTCTTTCTTTCTTTCTTTCTTTCTTTCTTTCTTTCTTTCTTTCTTTTTCTTTCTTTCTTTCTTTTCTTTCTCTTTCTTTCTCCCTCTCTCTCCCTTCCTTCCTTCCTTTTTTTCGCTATCTCTTTCTTTCTTTCACTCTCTCTCTCTTTCTTTTTCTTTCTTTTTTTTTTTTCGAGTCTCGCTTTGTTGCCCAGGCTGCAGTGCAGTGGCACAATCTCGGCTCACTGCAACCTTCGCTTGCCAGGTTCAAGTGATCCTCCTGCCTCAGCTTCCTGAGTAGCTGGGATTACAGGTGCCCACCACCACGCCTGGCTAATTTTTGTATTTTTATAGAGATAGGGTTTCACCATGTTGGCCAGGCTGGTCTCAAACTCCTGAACTCAAGTGATCCGCCTGCCTCAGCCTCCCAAACTGTGGCAATTACAGGCGTGAGCCACTACTCCTGGCCACTCTTCCTTTATTTCTGATGGTCCAGGTTTTCTTCTGGAATTCTTTTCTAAGAGTCTGAAGTCTTCCTTTAGCAATTCTTTTAGAATCTGTTTGTTGGCAATGAATTCTCTTAGTTTTCCTTTGTCTGTAAATCTATTTCACTTTCATTTCTAAAGGATATTTTCACTGGAAATAGAATTCTAGATTGACAGTTCTTTCTTCAGCACTTTAAAAATATTCCACTTTCTTCAGGCTTTCAAGGTTCCTGATAAAAAATCTGCAATCATTTGAATCATTACTCTTCTGTAAGTGGTCCATCTTTTTTTCCTGACTGCTGTTATGTTTTCGTTTGATTGTTTCTGTCTGTAGTTTTCAGCAGTTAGATTATGATGTCCAGGAAATTGCATATTCTTGGGCCTATTCTGTTTGGGATTTTCTGACCTTCCTGAGTTTATAGGTGTATGTCATTCACCCACTTAGGAATTTTTGAGCAATTATTTCTTAAAATAATTTCTTGGGACTGCAAATTTTTTTCTCTTTTTCTCCTGGGACATTGATGGCATGAATGTTAGAACTCTTGTTATTGTTCCACAGGTAACTCAGGCTCTGTTAATTCTTTCTTCAATTTTTTTCTTTCTGTTGTTTAATTTCAATAATTTCTAATGATCAATTATAAAATTCACAGACTCTTTCCTTTTTCATCCTGATTCCACTATGTATTTCACCCAGTGGTTTAAAATTTTTCTTTATTGTTTTCTTCAGTTCTAAAATTTCCACTTGATTCTTTGTATCATATTTCTTTCCTGATATGTTCTATCCTTCAAGAGTGTTTTCCTTTACACTCTTTTGGTGGTATTTCTAATTCTGTTCTTCTTTCCCAATCTGCTGTTATCATTTGCTTTTCAGTATATATATATATATATACGTATATATATATATACATATATATATATATATATATACGTATATATATATATATATATAAGCTACTTTAAAGTCTTTGTCAGGTAGTTCTAACATCTGCGTTTTCTTGGCATTGGCACCTGTTAATTGTCTTTCCCATGTGGGTTGAGATTTCCTTAATCCTTCATATGCTGAGTAATTTGGATTGTGTCCTGAACATTTTGAATATTATGTTTTGAGCTTCTGGGTCTTGTTTCAATCCTATGGAAAATGTTGATATTTTTGTCTTATCAGGCAGCTAACCCAGCTGGATTCAGGCTGCAAATCATAACTGACCTTCACTGGGTTGTGGTTTCTATGCCGGTTCAGTTGTCAATCTTTGCAGTGCCATTTGGATCTGCTCCTATGTGTACCACCCAGTGGCCACAGTGGGGACCCAGGTGCTGGTGAGATGCTTCTGTAGTGCAATTCTCAAAATTTTTGGTATACTGTTTAAGAGTAGATCCATTCTTGCACAGCTCAAGGTGGTCCCTGGAGGTGATATACAACTTTTTCTTTTTTTTTTTGAGACGGAGTCTTGCTCTGTCACCCAGGCTGGAGTGCAGTGGCACAATCTCGGCTCATTGCAAGCTCCGCCTCCCAGGTTCACGCCATTCTCCTGCCTCAGCCTCTCCGAGTAGCTGGGACTACAGGCGCCCGCCACCACGCCCGGCTAATTTTTTGTATTTTTAGTAGAGATGGGGTTTCACCATGGTCTCGATCTCCTGACCTCGTGATCCACCCGCCTCGGCCTCCCAAGTTGCTGGGATTACAAGCATGAGCCACCGCGCCCAGCCACAACTTTATGGTATTGTTTCGTTATATTGTTTTCTCAAGCCCCTCCTTTTTTATCATCTTCCTAGTACTTTCCAGTTCTCTGGTTCTTTCCTTTTTTTACCCTTCTGTCCAGAAAGCTGGGCTTTAGTTCTTCACTTTGCCTTGTGCTATCTGCAATTTGCAACTGTACTTACTTCTGCAGTCAAGCCACAGGAGGACAGAGAAAAAAAATCAGTGGGAGTTTGCCCTACCCTCTTGGCACCACAGCTTCTCTAACTGGAGAGGAAGATTCTGGTTCCTCAGAGTTTTAACCACTTTGGATCCTCACTGCTACCACTGTCTTTGCTGCCATTGCTGATATCACAGGATTGCTTGGAACCTGAGTCATCAGAACAGAGAAAAGCAAAAAGAAAAAAAGGGAAATTTCTCCTCTCTGAGTGTAGGACTCCCTTTTCCCTCTCTTGAACCACAGCTAGATGGCTGCTCCTGGAGCTCCCTCTGCCCAGACCTGGAGGTAGTGAAGGAAAAGTGGGAAACTCACTGCTGATTTGGTGGTATTTCTAATTCTGTTCTTCTTTCCCAATCTGCTGTTATCATTTACTTTTCAGCATCCTGAAAGAGCTTCTCCACTCATTGCCTATGGGTTTCATAGCTGCATTCAGTGTGAGAGACAGGGCAATGTGTACTTACCCTGTCAACCCAGATGCAAAACTTGCTTTCAAATTTTGAAGGAAAAACACATTTGAACATAGAGCCATTATTAAGTGAAAGGGATAAATCATGTTATTTTTAGAAATCAAAAGACTTAGAATGTTGGCCTTCTAGGCATTCTTCCTAAGGAATTTATTTGAAGATGTATTCCGCAAAAGAAAGAAGATAAAATAAAAAGAGGTGTATATGGGGTTCTGGAAATTATTGAACTAACATAGGAAAGAAGTGCATATCCACGATAATAGTTGTGTGGTAGGCCTAAAGGGCAACTGGTATAGGTTAGAGCAGATGGTTTAATACTTCTAGAATTATATTTCCACGAAGAAAATGGGTTCCGTGTAATGAATAACAGTAGCCCTAATGATTTAAGGATATACTAAAGGTACATTCTTTTCTCAAAAGCGAAAGAAAGAAAATTTCAGAAAATATAAAAATTCACTTAAAAAATGAATGGTTCACATTCGAAGCCAAATAAAGTTTGTCATGTGTTAAGTATCATTCTTGAGTGTGAAAAAAGGATACATTTGACCTAGATCATATGAGCATTGTCTATTGAGTGGCAAAAGAATCATGATGTTGGCTTTATTGAGAAAGAAACATAATTCTAACTCATTTCTTGTCTATGCAGTAAAAAATATTTCTATAGAAATATTAATGAAAATATTATATTAGTAACAATGGCCTAGGTTATGCTGAACTAAGAGACCCAGCTCTCTTAATTGACTGAGCACATGAAAACTTATTTCTCAGTCACCCCACATGGCCTAGGCAGGTCAGCATGAGACTCTGTCCCCCCTACTCCCGGTCACAATGGAACCCCGGTGATGACGCTATGCCACTGTGGAGCTGCACCATCTAGAACATTTGGCCTCCTAAGCTACAGCAGAAGGAAGAGAAACATCAGTAAATCTCACTGGGCTCTAACTGCCTCAACCTGAAAAAGACTCATAAGGTTTCTCATATTTCACTGGCTAGGGTCAGTCATAGTTCTCTGCCCATCCAACAGTAAGGAAGATGGAGAATGCAGGAGAGCAAACGAAGTATGTGGTGGGTATCACTGCCTGCCATCTTTGTTCATTGGCATTCAACTTCAAGAAGAACTTATATGAGAGGCCACATACTGGTTACCTGGAGCAAATACAAACTGCAGATGACCTGCTTGGTGTACACAAACTTTAAAAACTTGGATGTCTTTCAATGGGACACCTTATTTCTAGTTTATTACAGTCCTCAATACTCTCTGTGCCATGACTCATATATACTGCCAGTCTGGTCCCTGAAAGCCCTCGTGACCCCAGCAATATAAAACAGGGAAGACCTAGAAATATACAGTACGATGTGATGTTCCTCTGTATGATGAAAAGTAAAGGTATAGCTAGCTAACAGAGTGGAGTATACAAAAGTACATGAAGAAATAGGAAGGAAAATAGGTGTGCTCATATCTTCATTTGGATGCTACTTGATATAGATGAAACAAAACATCTATATTTCCAGGTATTTAAAATGATGAATGTAATTAATATAAAAAGTAATAAGCATACAAGTTGAGAGAAAAAAATGACATTACATGTGGTATGAATATAAATCTTTATATTTTATGGTGGATAATCAATACATAATATCTGTGGTCAATAAATCAAGAAACAGGTATAAATATACCATTTAGAGTAAGGAGGAAACCACCAGAAGTCCTCAAAACAGAAATGGTTTTCAGCAGTTTCCTCTGGAGGGTGGGATCAGAGGAGGAGAGGGATAGGCAGAGGAGACTATTGATTTAATTATAAGAATGTCTGTACTATTTGATTTAAATAATATGCATTGCTCTGGTGAAAATATTTTATTATTATACTTTAAGTTTTAGGCTGCATGTGCACAATGTGCAGGTTTGTTACATATGTATCCATGTGCCATGTTAGTGTGCTGCACCCATTAACTCGTCATTTAGCATTAGGTATATCTCCTAATGCTATCCCACCCCCCTACTCCCACCCCACAACAGTCCCTGGAGTGTGATATTCCCCTTCCTGTGTCCATGTGTTCTCATTGTTCAATTCCCAAAATTCTTTTAAAAGAGAAATGAACAGGGATTTGGTTATGGAGGGAGCAGATATGATTTGAGAGAGGAGTAGGAGGGAAGAGAAGTACAGGGTGGGGAACCTGGAGTCCATGGAGAAATGAAAAAGGTGAGATGGTCTCTACTGAGTGGTCTAAGATATTTTACGAATATAAGCACTAGGCTGGGCATGATGGCTCACGCCTGTAATCCCAGCACTTTAGGAGGCTGAGGTGGGTGGATCACAAGTTCAGGAGATTGAGACCATCCTGGCCAACATGATAATACCACGTCTCTACTAAAAATACAAAAATTAGCTGGGCATGGTGGTGCATGACTGTAATCCCAGCTACCTAGGAGGCTGAGGCAGTAGAATTGTTTGAACCAAGGATTCAGAGGTTGTGGTGAGCTGAGATTGTGCCACTGCACTCCAGCCTAGTGACAGAGCAACACTCTGTCTCAAGAAAAAAACTAAACAAAAAATATAAGTCCTAATATTTAATTTTAGTTTGTTTCTATTTTTGGACTATAAGCCCTCATCATTATCCCAAACCTTGTTAGCTGCCTGCTATACACACACAACCAGTTTACATGTTTCCTTAGGAAGAACACTAGAGACAGAGACTGAGAGCAGAAGGAATGGTGGCAAGATGAGGGTGAGATCACATAGAAGCAAGAAGTCAACGACTGAAGGGATCATGAAGATCAGAGCTCTCTGACATTCATGGGAATCTCAGGAAGACCTTAACTTTCCAGTGGAATGTGAGATAGATGGCCTGAGTCAATTTTCTTTAAAGTCAGAGGATAGAATGCTCTTAGCTGTCATTGTAGTGCTTAAGTTATCCTACTCAGTTCTCAAAGCAACCTTGTGAGGTATTTCTTCATTAATTCAACAAACATTTAAAAAATATTTGCATATGGTACTGTTCAGTAAGTATTTATTATCATCCTCAAGGATGGTGGACCTTTTCTCATAGCTCCACTAGGCAGTGCCCTCTGCGTGGAGGCTCCAGCCTCACATTCCTCTCTGTGCTTCCCTAGTAGAGGTTCTCCATGTGGGCACTACCCCTGCATCAGGCTTTTGCCTGGACATTCAGGCTTTTCCATACATCCTCTGAAATCTAGGTGGCAAATCCCAAGCCTCAACTCTTACACTCTGTGTACCTGCAGGCTTAACACCACATAGAAGCCACCAAGGTTTACAGCTTGCATCCTCTGAAGCAGTGACCTGAGCTGTACCTGGGCCCCTTTGAGCCATGGCTGAAGTTGGAGCAGCTGAGATGCAGGGAACACTGTCTTAGGCTGAGCGAGGCCCTGGACCTGACCCACAACACCCTTTAGTCCTCCTAGGCCTTCAGGCCTGTGATGGAAGGGGGTGCTGTGAAGGTCTCTGAAATGCCTTCAAGGCCTTTTCCCCTTTATCTTGGCTGTAGCACTTGTCTTCCTTATAGTTATACAAATTTTCCCTAGCATGTGGTTGCTCAGCAGCCCACTTGAATTCTCCTGAAAATGGGCTTTTCTTTTCTACCACATGGCCAGGCTGTGGTTTCCAAACTTTGATGCTCTGCTTCCCTTTTAAACATAAGTTCCAATTTTAGGTCATGTCTTTGTTCATGCATATGAGCATAAGTGGTCAGAAGCAGCCAAGCCACATCTTGAACCCTTTAGTGCTTAGAAATTTCTTCCGTCGGATACCTTAAACAAATCACCACTCCCAAGTTCAAAGTCCTGCAGATCTCTGGAGTAGGGGACAATCTAACCAAGTTCTTTGCCAAGGCATGGCAAAAGTGCCCTTTGCTCTAGTTCCCAATAAGTTCCTCATTTCCATCTGAGGTCTCCTCAGCCTGGCCTTCACTGTCACATCACTATTAGCATTTTTATCACAACCATTTAACCAGTCTCTAAGATGTTCAAAACTTTCCCTCATCTTTCTATCTTCTTCTGAGCCCTCCAAACTCTTCCAACCTCTGCTTGTTGCCCAGTTCCAAAGTTGCTTCCACATTTTCAGGTATCTTTACAGCAATTCCTTATTTATTGGTAGCAATTTTCTGTATTAGTCCATTCACTCACTGCTATAAAGAAATACGTGAGACTGGGTAATTTATTTTTTAAAAATAGATTTAATTGGCTCATGGTTTCACAAGCTGTACAGGAAGCATAAAGCTGGCATCTACTTGGCTTCTGGGGAAGCCTCAGAAACTTATAATCATGATGAAAGGCAAAAGGGGAGTGAGGCTTCTCACATGGTGGAGCAGGAGAAAGAGAGTGCAGAGGAGGTGGCACAAACTTTTAAAGACCAGATCTTATGAGAACTCACTATCACAAAAACAGCACCAAGGGGATGGTACAAAACCATTCATGAGAAACTGCCCCTATGATCCAGTTCCCTCCCACTAGGCTCCACCTACAATTCAATGTGAAATTTGGGTGGGGACACATATCCAAACCATACTAAATCCTATGTCAGCAAATCTGTATTTCTTCAGCCTTCAGGAAGAAGAACTTCAGGTGATAAAAACAAACCCACATCCAGAGTAGGTGTCAGTTATAGAAGGGAAAATTGCTGCCCCTTCTAGGGTAGAGGGGTTCAATGTAATCCACTTGCCACAAGTGGCTGATGTGTCTCCATCAATGTAGGATGCCACATTGGGATCTTAGCATTGGTTTCTGCTCCTGACATTCAGCAGCAACCACAGCTAGATCAGCCTTGGTGAGAGGGGGTCGATGCAGTGGGCCCATGCCAAGCCTGTCACCAGGGCACTGGAGAAGCCCCAGGAGAGCAAGCAAAAGATGTACAGAGAAACGATGTCAGCATGAGGTGAGACAAAAGCTGCACAGAGCTGTCCACTGCAGCCAGGGCTGAAATCAGATGTGAGGTGAGGGGGCTGGAGTCAGGCTACAGATGCACCTGATCCAGTTGTCTTCTTTAGGATAAAGAAATACAAACATCTTAATTTTGAAAAATTTTAAAAAGTGGCCATGTGAACACATTGCTAGATGCTTTAAAAGCCTTTGCAAGGAAGAGGTACTTATGAAGTTGCTGAGATAGGCTCAGAATGCAGTTGATGGAGGGCTGGCGAAGTTCTCATTTCTGATTCTGGCTTGGATGCTTATTGAGCATGAAAGATTAAAGCTGGGAAAGCCTTTGGAAGATGCTGTGGGAACCCAGCAAGACACTAAGTTTGCGCGTTGCTCTGAGTGTTGCTATAGTTTTCCTTTTCTTAGCCTCAGAGAATATCAGAGGTAGTTGGGACCATAGGGACATCCTGGTCTCATCTCCATTTCGCAGATGAGAAAATTGAGGCTTGTAATTTAAAAGGGCAGCCCAAGGTTACTCAGGCAGTTGTTGGCAGAGATGGACTAGAACACTATGGTTTAAGGTTAATGTTGTAGATCTTAAGCAAATTTCTTGTTAGATCCCCTTACGTTCTATGTGTTATTAGCATATTAGTAGTTGCTCAGTAAAATCCTGCGCTACATTCTTGCCCAAGCATTGAGGAGGAGTGTAAAGAAATGTTTAGCCAGACTTCACACTGATGGGTGCTGGCTTTCCTTCCTCATTTTTCTATCAATGCCCTCAGGGAATCTTCTAAATAAATTGTACATTTGGTCTGCATCTGTTGCTTGCACTTCTCTTATAAAAACTGCTTGAGATTTTTGTTTTTGCTTAAAATGATATTTTGGTTCTTTGCATTCTATGTAGTTATACAATCTTTTATCCTACCTTCTGCTTTCTCATTTAAAATCCTAGAGGGATTAATGTATCATCCACCTATCTAAGATAGATCTATCTATTTGTCCATTTGTCTGCCATCCACCTGCTCATCCATCCATCCATCCATTCATCGTATCTATCATATCAGTTAAATGTTTACAAAGGAAGGGGTGTGGCTTAAAGGGAGGGACCATTCAATCACCTGGAACAGGCAGATATTTTTGAATGAGGATGCCCTGCTTAGAGGTGTGTCCTGTTCTTGGTCTGTTGAAAAAAGGCAAAGTGTAAGGAATGAGACCATTCTTAGACCACCACATATCTTGCTAGACAGAGCCACTCCCTTTGTCTCTCTGGGAAACTCCTTTCTCCCAGATCTTTGTCATGAGCTGACCATAATCCAGCAGAGACCAATACATTGTTTTCTAATTTTGGCTAGTCCAATTTGATGGAGCAGAAGCCAAGGGCTCTAGAGCTAAAGGACACCAGAATAGAAGAAGCAGGAATCATTTTTTTTTACAAAGAGCAGAAAGCACAAGTGATAAGGTTATAAAAATAGCATACAAGTGAATGGTCAGGTCTCTGCTTCTACAGACACATCTGACTTGGTCTCAACTTTGAGTAGCCCATATAGGATCTCACTGCACCCTGTACTTTTTTGGTAATCATTATGATTCTGGTAGTTATCTGTTCAAGGTCAATGTAGCTTTAGCCTCACGGTGGGTCCTCAATATGTATTATGTTGACTGACTGATTGAATGAATAAACGAATGAATGAACTTACTTTATTCAAGGGCCAGATCTTAGTCTGAGGCCCACCTTCTCTTTCTCCCTTCCCATCCTCACTCTCAGAAGTCACGAAGAAGCCATCTTTGGGAAGGTAGCTTCAGGAAGATGTAATTCAGCTAGTATTGGCAGCCTGTCATCTTTTCAGTCCTCCCCCTGCTCTCCATGGCTTCTTCTCACTCTTGCTTCTCCCTGCCTCCCCTCCTGCTTCCTTCTTTCCCCCTCCTTCCATACCTACCTCCAGAGGCCCCAGACTCAAACTGCTGGGAAGTCTCTTCAAACAGGATTGAAATTGCTTTAAATATTAGAGGATTAGGGGAAGACAAACAGACCTGGGAAAGGTCTGTGTTTGGGGGATTAGGATTAGATCTCCTCTGCTGTCCAAGCATTAGCAGAGGCCCCACTGCCCACCTCTGGGCTCTGTCCTCTGAAGCCCCAGCAGCTAAGGGGTGGGCCTCTGGTGCAACCTACATCCTTGGGCAGATCTCACTGCAGTGCTCCATATTGAGAATATTCTGATGAAGCCCCAGTCAGGCAGCCTCTGCTATTTCTCATCCCTTGTCCTCCTCTCCAGGAAACTACCACTCGTTGAGTTATCTTGAAATAAACCCCATTTTCTACCACTGCCTGTAACCTTAGCCAGTGATACCAATAGACCATGCAGAAGGCTGAGTATGCTTCTGTGAACTAGTTATGGAGATGAGAATGGAAGAGAAGTTCTGGGGCCAGGCAACATGAGGTAAGACCCAATACGGGACACAAAGAGTGTGGAATATAGGCATTCAAGTCTGTTTATGTTAATAAGCATTCAAATGCATCATGACTTATGTCATGGCTAAAGCCCCCTACTGGTTATAATTCAATATTTATCAAAGTAGATTTTATAACTAATTAGAGTCTTAGAATCTTAGTGTTTGAATAGACGATAGAGGTCTCATTGAAGGAAAACCTCCCCTACAGAATCCCTGGTGAGTCTTTACACACTGTCTTCTGAAACCTCCTGGGTGATAGGGAGCAAGATGGTTCATTGCACAGCTCTGAAATGTTGGAAAATCTTCTCTGTATTGAAAATACGCTCCTTGTAGCAGCAGATACATTGGTTCTGATTCTACTTTTATAACTAAATGTACATATATAAATCTCAACTTGGAAGTACATAAGGAAGAATTTCTTAAACAGACCAGAAAATGAATTAATTATAAATGAAAGATTTATAAATATGACTATTAAAATTGTAATCTGTCCATCCAAAGACCCCATTAAAATGTAGAATGCAAGACATTTGCTAGGGTAAGATATTTGATGTACACACATCTGACAAAGGCTTTAATTTCATAACATATCAGTAATTCCTCTGAACAATGAAAAGAAAGACAAATTGATGAAAACATGAACAAAAGGCTGGATGACACTTGTAAATGGCCAATAAATAAGTGAAAAGGTGCTCAACTTCATTAATAACTAGGTATATGCAAATTAAAACCACATCAGAATATTGCTACATACTCATCAAATTGGCAGAAAACACAAAAGTCTGACAATAGCAAGTATGGAGAAAGATGAGGTTCAAGTTAAGTGTTCTCATGGCTAGTGGAATAGTAAATTGGAGCAACCAGTTTGAAAAATAGTGTTTAGTGTCATCTGATGAAGCTGAAGATATGTAAACTCTATGACCCAGAAATGCTCCTCCTGGATATTTACCCCATGGGTGCTCATGTGTACCAGGATACACAAATAATGCCGCTCACAGCAGCACTGTCAGTTTAATGGTCTCACATTGGAAAAAGCCCAAGTGTTTACTAACATTAGGTTGGATTAATAAATTATGGTATGTTAATGAAAGGGAAATATTATACATTAACAAAAATGAATAAACCATAATTAAAAGCAACAACATGGATAAATCTTAAAAACCCACAATGTTGAGCAAAGGAAGTTAGTATAGGATACATCTCCATTTATATACAATTCAAAAACAGGCAAAAATATATTGCTGGGGTTGCATATTTAGATGATAATCTATTAGCAAAATTTTAAAAAGTTGATTGTCATAGAAGACAGAACTGTAAGGTTGTGATTACCACTGAGGGCCAAACTATGGTGCAGTAGAGAAGGCAAGGTGTGGACGAGGGTGGCAATGCTATGTATCTTTTCTTGGGGCGGGGGTGGTAGTTACATGAATTTCTTTTTTAATGATAGGTTAAGCTATATATTTATTTTCCATACTCTTCTACATGTGTATTATACTTCACAATCACAAATAGTTTTAAGAATATATTCTAAAAACTATTTTAAAGTTCATATGGAACCAAAAAGGAGCCTGAATACCCAAGGCAAGACTAAGCAAAAAGGACAAAGCTGGAGACATCACGTTACCTGGCTTCAAACTATACTGCAGGGCTACAGTAACTAAAACAGCATGGTAGTGGTACAAGAGCAGACACATAGACCAATAGAACAGAATAAATAGCCCAGACATAAGACTGCACACATATAAGCATCTGATCTTTGACAAAGCTGAAAAAAAGAAGCAATGGGGAAAGGACTCCCTATTCAAGAAATAGTGCTGGGATAAGTGGCTAGCCATATGCAGAAGATTGAAACTAGACCCCATCCTTACAACCATATACAAAAATCAAGTCAAGTTGGATTAAAGACTTAAATGTAAAACCCAAAACTTAAAAAACCCCAGAAGATGACCTAACCAATACCATTCTGAACATAGGAATGGGCAAAAATTTCGCATTGAAGAGGCCAAAAGCAATCACAATGAAAGCAAAAATTGACAAATGGGACCTAATTAAACTTAAGAACCTCTGCACTGCAAAAGAAACTATCAAAACAGAGTAAACAGACAACCTATAAGGATCTTAAACAAATTTACAAAAAAATCCCAAACAACTCCACTAAAAAGTAGGCAAAGGACATGGACAGACACTTCAAAGTAAGTCATACATGTGGCCAACAAGCACATGAAAAAAAGCTCAATATCACTGATCATTAGAGAAATACAAATCAAAACTACAATGAGATACCATCTCACATTAGTCAGAATGGCTATATTAAAAAGTCAAAAAATAACAGATGCTGGCTAGGTTGCTGAGAAAAGGGAACACTCATATACTGTTGATGGGAATGTAAATTAGTTCAACCACTGTGGAGAGCAGTGTGGTGATTCCTCAAAGAGCTAAAAACAAAACTAACATTCAACTCAGCAATCCCATTACTGAGTTATACCCAGAGGAATATAAATCATTCTACTATAAATACACATGCACATGAATATTCACTGCAGCACCATTCACAGTAGCAGAGACATGGAGTCGATTTAAATGCTCATTAATGACAGATTAGATAAAGCACTAAAGAATACTATGCAGCCATAAAAAAGAACAAGATCATGGTTTTTGAATGAATATAGATGAAGCTGAAGGCCATTATCCTTAGCAGACTAATGCAGGAACAGAAAACCAAATACTGCATGTTCTTACTTATAAATGGAAGTTAAATAATGAGAACTCATGGACACAAAGGTGGGAACAACAGACACTGGGGCCTTCTTGAGAGTGGAGGGTAAAAGGAGAGAGAGGAACAGAAAAAATAACTTGGGTACCATGTTTAGAACCTGGGTGACAAAATAATCTGTAAAATAAACCCCCATGACACAAGTTTACCTGTATAACAAACCTGCACATGTATCCCTGAGCCTAAAATAAAAGATTTTATAAAACAGTAAAGACTTGACAAAAGTGAGAAGAAAAATATAATGTAATTCTGATCTTGACAGCTATCATGTCCCACTTAAACTCTCTTTTCCAGGCTACACATCATAAGCTCCTTTAATAGACATAATTTCCAAAGCCCTTGCTACATTGGAGACCTTATTATTTCTTTCTTTTTATCTATATCTATCTATCTATCTATCTATCTATCTATCTATCTATCTATCTATCTATCATCTATTTATCTGAATAATGACTGTTATTACGGGTGGTTAAAAATAAAAGATAATAGAGGTGAGAAACTTCAAAGAAGAGTAACTACAAGCCCAATTTATACTTCATAAAGTGCACACGAGGACAGTTGTCATCAATAAAATAAACAAATACACAAACCATTAGATGCGAACAGAAGTGTCTGCACATTCATAATTTCTTAATCTCTTATCCTTGATGATAATGAATCCATTGACAGACATTACTGGTGAAAGCTACAAACAGATGCCAACACAGGCAGAATCAACTGCAGAGTTTCAGGCTGTGGAAAGAGCCTGCTTAGGACTGCAAACAGGGCCCATCTCATCATCTCACCAAATGTGGACACTGTCTTCCTCAGAAGCTTCTGCCTTGTAGCCTGGGGTGATGAGATCTAGCTCCCTACTTCTCTCTGCTCAGAGGTACTGGCTGGACCATAGGAAAGACCTCTGGTCTCAACACAAAAGGCACCCCTAGAGACTTCCCAGCCAGGCCTTATTTAGGGACAACAGATCATATCTTTTTTCCCTTCCAGCTAGATACCCCAGGGAAGGAATAAAGCTTGGGGAAATGTGAGGAATGCAAAACACCCAGGTGAGGTGCAGTAGTGGGCAGCCCCTGGGAATGGGGGCGGAAATGTGATTCTCCCTTCACCCACCCTCTCTCAGGCACTGGTGACAAAGACTCCTGTGTCTAGTCAATCAAAACATCTGTCTACCTGAAGCTTTGCTCCAGGTCTTTATTTACCATTATTACTATATCAGACTACCCAATTTTCACATACATGTGTAGCCCTCCTGGGGCCAGAGCTCCCAGAGAGTGTGCCTGCAGTTAGATCAAGGAGAAAGTCTATTTGCCCTGCTCTCTCAGGGAAGCTGAGACCCTTGACATTAGCTGCTTCAGGCCCTGAGAAGGCATTGCCTTCTGAATGACACTGACCAAAGTGTAAATGGGCAGGTTAGGAAATGTAATTCTGCTTTTTAAAGAAACATATAGGGTTTATTGATGCATATTTTCAGTTGAGAAGGTGCATCTCAAATGGGAAAAATAAGGTGTTTCCTGACATTAAAGCACATTCTGAAAAAATCTTGCAAAGTAGCTTAATCAGTACAGGCATGGAGATTCAAATCAAGGCCCTCCAAGCCTTGTCTTAACAGTCTCCTTCCTCTAGGCAGCTCCCAACCACTCTCCCTCTTTCTCCCTCTTTCTCCCTCTGCCCTCTTCCTATAGATTGCTCTTGGAGACAGGCATATGCTAATGTGAGAGGTTTTGTGTGATAGGTGGATTGCTCCCAGAGTGAGGTAGGGTAGGCTCTGGGTCTACCTGCCCCACTGGGGGCTAAGAGTCTGCAATGCATGACAGGACTGGGCCCAACAAGCAAGGGACCCAGAAATCACCAAAGTCACCAATGAGGCTGACTTTGCTCATTCAACTAAGGTAGATTGAGTACCTAACATAGATCAGGGGTTGCATCTGAATTCCTCAGACTTCTTTCATTTTGCCATCTTCTAATAATTTTCAGGTTTTCTTCTCACACATTAAATAATTGTGGAGTTTTTAGAGTAGGAAAGCGCCTGTAATACACCCATGCCTTTTATGACCATTAAGAGCCAGCAAGGAAAGGTGTTTTGCCTTAGATTACGAGGCTAGTACTTAACAATTAGAACTTCAACCCAGATCTCTTTTTTTTTTGAGAGCTGCTTGATATATTCTGATTAGTTAATACACAATGACGCAACTGTGATCCCAAAGTGTGCAAAATTAAAGCCTTCAACTGCAGCTGAGGAGAGGGCAGGAGTGGTATACCTGGGGATAGTGATGAGACAGGAACGACTCGCAGGCAGCCATGACCAGGGCATTCTCCTTCCCAGGGTCAGGGGTAGGGGAGTGGCCTGAGGAGCAGGGCCCAAGGGTAGCCCAGGGCCAGGGAAGCGGGCAGAAACCTCCCCCTGGCCTATGTCAGGAGCCCAGAAGTGCCACATGGCTGAGGGGGCAGTGGCCCGAGTAGGGCCAGAGGCAGGGCCAGGAGAGCACCATTTCCTGGAGGGTTGTAAGGTAGGGGAGTGCCCTGCAGGAGAAGGCAGGAGGTGCCGCCTGCCCCAGGAGTGGAAGCCAGGCTGGAGGAGGCTGCAGCAAGAAAGACCTGAGGCAGGTACAGGGCCTGAGAGCCCGGGCTGGCTGGACTCAAGGGGCTCTCCATGCAGCCTGGCCCAGGGAGCAGTCCTGACTCTGCAGGGATGCTCAGGGAGGGGCCGCAGACCCCTCAGGACCTCCTGTCCTCTTTCCCTGGAAAGGAGCTGGGGAACCCGTAGTGCAAATATGTGGACCACTCAGTTATGGAGGGAGGCTACCAGAAGGGGGACACTGGGGTGCACCCCCTCCACCACCTTGGCCTCCACTGCTGTCCTCAGTGCAGCTGCTTCTCGTGACTGTGAGGACAAACAAGACGGGGAGCAAGAGTGGGTGGGTGGGCCCTGCTGCCTCCCCAAATCCCTTTCCCCCAGGACCCCCAGATGTGGGAGAGAGCAGAGAGCTGAGGGGCCCTGTCAACCCAGATCTCTTGACTCCACGTTTTGTATGTTTTCATTTGCACTCTGGTTTAACAGGCATCTCTGTGCAATTTTGGGAATGCACAATTACAAAATCTCAAACATTTGGCCGAAAAGGACACTCAGATAGGTAAAATGACTTGCCCAAGGTCACTCAGCAGGTAGGACAGGAGAAGATTGGAGTCTTTAATCTCTGGACTTCAGGCCAACCCCATTTCCATTCAGCCTGTGGTTTTCTTGGGCTGGAATTTTCCTTTTGCTCCCTTTTTCATTGTCTCCTTTTTGGATTTTGCCATAACCTTCTCTTCTCACATGGAAGGCTCCAAGCCACACAATGGAAATAACCACCTATGCAGCAGAAGGACACTTTCATTCCCCTATCCACCCACTGGGCCTCCTGGCATGGTAGCCAGGACAAATGTCTCCTTTGGAGATGGGATCTGGAGATGAGGAATAATAATAAATTGAGAGTTGAACAGGATTGAGCATTGCACACACCTCCCCATCTGCTCTGGTACAGGCTGCTGGATTTGCCTTAGATTAGGTCTCTGTTTCTGATCTGACAACAGATGCCCGAGCCATAAATAACTGTGTGTTTTTCCCTTGAACTTTCACTGCCATCTCCCGATGTCTCATGTCACATTGCATTCTGGGGAGAAGTGCAGTGGAGCATGCTGCCATCTCCTTGTCCTCCCTCTGTCCCTCTTTTCTGGGCGGCACCACCCCAGTCAGTCCTAAAGTGGGCTCTGCAAATTAAAAAGCTGCAGGCATTGGTGAGGTTTTCTGTGGAAGCTGGTGATTAGGGGCCCAGGATTCCTGGCCCACTCCCCATTCACCCAACTCAACCCTAGCTTCTCTCAGGTAGACTGAAATCATTGTCTGCATGGGCAGAAATCACTTGCATGAGGTCGTGGTAAAATTAGATCCCTGACCTGGCATTTGGCAAAAACAACAGAGGTAACAGGGAGACTTTGCAGGCAGCTAGGCCAGCCTGGGAACCTCCAGGGCAACTGAGGTCCTAATGTGACGCTGACGCCATTGCTCCCAAGGAGTGACACTAATACATAAGGAAGAATCTCCTTCAGCCCTGGAGGGTGAAACTAAACAACTGGAGTCCTCATCCTTCATGGTACAGTATACATGTTCCCTGCCCCATCTCTCTTCCATTTCTCTCTTTTTGTAACTGTATTTGGCTCATTTAGGAATCCAGAGAAGTTATCCTTGCTACATATCAAAATGGAACATTGTATAATCAACAAAACCTAAAGCTTAGCTCTTTCAGCTTGTCTTAGTGACGGATGAAAAATTGATAGCAGAATAGCAAGTTCAGATGTTGGCAAAGGTTCAGAATTAGAACTGATTCCATTTTCTGCAGCTCTGTCTCCATGCTGTATATCTTCTCTCTCTCCCTGTCTTTCTCCTTCCTCTCTCTCGACCTCCTTTTCTCACACTGTCCTCTCAATCTAGGACATCTCTTGCAATTTCCCTTCTGATTTCCCAATCATTCTTGTCATGTTTCCCTTCCTTATCAGACTCTCTGCCATCCCTCTATGTTCCTCTCTTTTCCGTCTTGGCTTCTGTTTCTCCTTCTTTCTTCCTCTCAAGGTCTCTGTCTGTGGGCCTCTATTTCTCTCTTTCTCATTTCCCTTCATTTTCTCAGTCTCCCGAGGTTTCTGGTAGGAGATGCTCATGACACAGCCATGGCCATGCTACCTCAGTGCCTTACTACCTCTGCCACCCTAGAGCCACTCCACTCCAGGTGATAAGGAAGTTCAAGGCAATGGAACTTTGTGCACTGCTTTTCCAGCTGCTTGGCTTGGGGCATTTCTCCTGGTGGTGGTCTCAACAGAGGATCAGCAGTTCTCCCTAGACTGACCAGGCAGAGACCCTTGCTCCGCCTTCACTTTTCCTAGCCATGGACTTTGTCCCCCTGTTCAAGGGCTCAACTTACTTGCCCTTCTCCTTCTATTTCCTCCCTGGCCTCTGGTCTTTATCTTTCTCTCTGGCTCTTGACTTTCTTCCAGCTCCCCCTTTATTCATCTCCTTCTCCCCTACACTTTTTCATCTATTTACTGTATTAGTACATTTTCATGCTGCTGATAAAGACATACCCAAGACTGGGCAATTTACAAAAGAAAGGCTTAATGGCCTTACAGTTCCATGTGGCTGGGGAAGTCTCACAATCATGGTGGAAGACAAGGAGGAACAAGCCACATTTTACATGGATGGCAGCAGACAAAGAGAGAGTTTGTGCAGGGAAACTCCTCTTTTTAAAACCATCAGATCTCATGAGACTTATTCACTATCATGAGAACAGCACAGGAAAGACCCACCCCCATGATTCAATTATCTCTCACTGGGTTCCTCTCATGACACAAGGAATTTGTGAGAGTTACAATTCAAGATGAGATTTGGGTGGGGACGCAGCCAGGCCATATCACTTTGTCTTGTCTCATGACCTAACTCCAGGCCTGTTTCTTTCCTTTTGTTTTTCTTTCTCATTATTTTCCCTCATCCTGTCGATATCTTCCCCTCATGCACTCATATAGACAAGTTTGTCTTTCCCCTGGGGGAGACTCCAGACCCTCTTCCTGTAGAGTATGCAACACTTTCCTACCATCAACACCTTTGTCTCTTCTCTTGGTCTTCCTGCAGCCCCCAGTCTCTGCTCTAGGTGTGGCATCTACTTTCTGTTTTGCAGAAAAACTGGAGTGCTTCACCTGTTTCTGCAGACCTGGGTGTTCCTGAGTAGATTGAGTTCAATGTGGCATACCACTTAATAAGCCAGTGAAAAATCAGAAACAACAATTTAGGGGAGATCAATGAAAAAATACTCTTGCATAACATTTTGGGATTCATTGGCATCAAGGAGAGGAGACCAAGCGGGGACTGAGTAGAGTCTGCAAGTAGGTGAAGGGTTGCGGTATAGGGTGAGGCATATACAGCTGTTTTCATGTGAACAAAAATATGTGTAGCAAAAATAAAGAGTGAAGGATTAGCTGAAGCCATGGGGATCTGGCTAGGAGATCCATGAGCAGCTGGGAAACATTACCCAGAGAGGTTATGGGGCTGCTCTAAGACAGTTTTGGAAAAGGGTCAACTTATCTCGATGGAATGGTTTTGGTGGTGTCCTTCCTTGTGACAGACGGTGGAAAAGGTAACCTCCAGTTCCCTTTGTGTTTTTAGCTTCTTGCTTTCTCCTCAGCCAGAATAGCATTCTGACTCTGTGAATTTGTGACTGCAGATGCCTCATTAGCCCCTGTAAATAGCGATGTAGCCTTGCTATGTGAGCCATCACAGTCGTGATTCATCATTCCAGTGCACTGACTTGACACAGCCCACTCCTGCTTTGATGCCATTCCTTCCTAAGAGGCCCCCCTCCTTCTTCTCTCAGGGTACCAGGCCTATCCTGTATTCCTTCCCTGGGACCTGGCCAGATGACTTGGAAACCCTCAGGAACTTGGGGTTCTCAGGCCTAGGTCCCATTTCCTAGTCAGACAAGTCAAACAAGTAGCCCAATTCTGCCTCCTCCTTGGACAGTTCCTGCCTCCCTTCTTGGTCTGGCTCAGCATAATCTGGGCAGCAGGCATGATACAAAGCAAGGCAGTGCAGCTGGCCAGCCAAGACCATTCTGAATTCCCAAACTTTGAGACAGAGTTGTCAAGGTCTGAAGACCGCCAAAGGGCATCTTATTGAGTGAGACATGCATTTTTAATAAACTATATTTGACTCCCATGATGGGCAAGTTATTAAGTCGTTTGACAGCCAATGGCACGAGGAAATGAAAGAATACCTTGAAAGTAGACATTTCTTGGCAGATAAGGGAGAAATTCAGTGAGCTGGAGGCAATAGAAAAAGAAATGCAAATAAAGATATGATGCTTTTACGCATCTGCATATAGTGGAGAAGCCATTAATATAACAGTGAATAGTGGGATTTTTATCACTACTTGACTTGAATGTCTTCAAAAACTAGCTCAGCCTTGAAAGGATCAGTCTTTGTAGCTCTGGACCAAGCCCCAGTCCTTTGTCTCTGTGTGCAGAAGATGAATTTGTTTTCTGATGTGTTTTTCTCCCCCTTTCTACATCCCTTTGAAATGAGCTTTGGGTTGGTTTTTCATCACCACCTGATTTAGAATTATTAAGGATAATGATAAGGAGTAACTGGTTCTTTCTCACCCAGAGGCACACTGCTGAATTGATGGCTGCAGATCTAAGCAGCAGCCTCTTAGCCACTGCTCCAGGTGATTGAGTGAATGCTCTCATTTTGGGGGACCCCTTTGAGACCCACCTTCTCCATGGCCTTTACTGGCTACCCTCCATGGCCTTTACTGGCTACTGTGACTGCAGTGAGCTTTCCATTTCTCTACACCTACAGACTGATTGACCGTTTGGCCTGTCTTTTGGGCCCCATCTTTCACTGCCTTAAAATGGTAGTATTCTTTGCAGTTGCTATATATTGTAATTCTTTTGTTAGCTCTTCTAGGTTTGTGGTTGTGTGTTTTCAACCTCTGTCCACAAGACTTGGGGTAGAACTTGGTCTAACCACACTCCCTTCCCCAGCTTGGGAAGGGGAGACCACTTGCCTTGGGGCATTTAGGAAAACAGACTAGTGAGAACAGGGTATAGCCATTAATAACAGGGCCTTTATTATCAAGTGGGTTCTGACATGCACTTGATAAGCCCAGAACTTGTGTCCTAGAAGGCGATATTTGGAATTGTTCAGTGGCCTCATTCAGGGGTCTCTCCCTTGTATTGATCTATCATTACTCCCTCAAGAATTGTAGAGAAACTAGTGTTTGCAGACTCCAGACACATGCTGTGCTAGGGAGAGACTGCCTGGAGGTAAGAGGTCTGGTGGACAGATGACTCATCTTATTGCCTTAAGACTCCTTCCGTATGATTCCCTCTTGCCTCATCACTTGCACTGCAAAGTCTCCATGAGCCCTGTGGAACTGTGCTCTGTGTCAAAATCTCCTGAATCCTCAACCTCTTGTTTTAACAGATCTATTGCCATTTTGCTCTAACTAAACCGTCCTCTTCCCTGATGACTTTGTTTTCCGCTAAAACCCATTCAAACATTGGCTTTTTGCTCCTGCTCCCCCACACTGCCAGGCTTGGGGCTGGAGTATGTGCTTTCTTTTGTCCTCAGAGCTGTGTTTAGAGTTATTCATCCTCTTTTCTAAAAGTACCCAACTCTTTGAAGTCATCAGACCATATTTCCTTGACATAGTTAATGTCACCGACTGAATGTCTAATAAAAATCTCCTAAATCAAGCTTTGCTTTCATCAACTCCACACCCCAAACCTGCTTTTCCACTGAGTCTGAACTCATTAGATGATACTACCACTCACTCAGTTGCTTTGTCTGAAAGTCATAGTCAACACTAACTTTTATCTTTCTCAATGCTATGGTTTGAATGTGTTCCCCAAAGTTTATGTGGGTTCAAAACTTAATTTACAATGCAACAGTGCTGAAAGTTGGGAACTTCAAGAGGTGATTAGGCATGAGGACTCCACACTCATGAGTAGATTAATGTCACTATTGTGGGAGTAGATTCCTGATAAAAGGCTAAGTCTAGCCCCCTTCCTCTCAACCTCTCTTACTCTCACAACTTCCATATGAGATGAGGCATCAAGAAGGCCCTCACAAGATGCCAACACCTTGATCTTGGACTTCCTAGCCTCCAGAGCTGTGAGAAATAAATTTCTTTTTTTTATTTATAAATTACCCAGCCTGTGGTATTCTGCAGTAGCAATACAAAACAGATTATGATGCTTTTATTCTCTACATCCAATTTTTTAAATAAGCCTGAGTGGCTCTTCCATCAAAATATCTTCCATGACCACTTGTCAACACCTTCCCTACTCTCTCTCAAGTTCAAGCCATCAGTAGTTGCTCAACTTACTATACCAGCCCCTAATGAGTCTCCTGTCTTGTCACACTCCCATCTATTCTGAATAGAGCAGCCAGCATGAAGCTGCAGGATATACACTGTAGCATGTCCCTCCTAGACACTTCAAAGGCATCTCTCTTAAGTAGAATACAACCCTAGATCTTTACACAGCTTACAAGACTTTAAATTACCTTGTCCTGGTGATTTTATTAATGATCACTCTTCCTTTTACTCACTTCACTCCTGCCACACACTCTTCCTGTCTGTTCATCAGCTATACTAAGAATATTCCCACTTTCCATCTTTGTTTCCTGGAACACCTTCCCAGCAGCCATTAACCTTCCCCTCTCCTCTTACTTCATTCTCTTCTCTGCTGTAATGTCACTTCCTCAGAGAGACAATTGTAACCTCATAACCCCCTGCCCAACATTCTGGATATCATTTTTTGCTGTTTTTCTTCATAAGAACTTAGTTATTACTGCCTAACAATATGTTAATATATTTACTTGTTTAATGATTTATTGTCTGTCTCTTCCACCAGACAAAATAAGGGCAAGGACTTATTTTGTTTTTTCTCTGTTGTATTCCTAGCTCCCAGACCAGGCATATGGGTGGTGTTCAATAAATATGTGTTGGATGAACAAAAGAATGGTGGGAAGCAATAGCTGCACAAGGGAGGATGAAGAAATTTTTCGTGGAATTCCTGGTACTAACACCATAGAAAGAAAGAGAGAGAAAGCCATCCATTTGGGGGCCCCCAGAGAAGGATCAATTCAAACAGCAACTTCCTTCCAAGCATATAAAAGAGATATAATTATGTAAACCTCAGAGTAAAATAGAAAAGTAAGAATTTAGATGGCAAAAAGAGGAAGAGTCCTCCTTTCACTCAAAGAAGCCACACCTAATTGGCAAAAGTGAGTGAGGAATGGCTCTTCTCCCTCCAGAAATTTTAGTCATTGTCCTAGTCTTGCATTATAGACACACGGCAGGAGGAGCCTTTAAAAAAAGTCTCAAGAGAAAGGAAAGCCCTGGATTCTTATCCCAAATATAACTTCTCCAACAGAAGGACAGTGAGTACATGCACATAGTGAGGGAGAAAGGTGCACAGCGAACCTAGAAACACTTCTCCATTTTACAAACTCCTATTAATTATTAATTATTTCAAGAATCGCCTTAAGTATCATTTCCTCTTCCTTACTGTCCCAAGCAGACTTACTTATCCTTTGTACACACCTTTGAATGGTATTTTCCTTATTGTGTGATACTTTGCTGTTTACACATCCGCTTCCCCAATTTGATTGTGAAGGCTATGACCACGTCTTACTCATCTTTGCATGCTGCACATGGTGATACTCAGTAAACACTGGCTGAATTAGAAGCCAGCTCTATCTAAGCCAGGGAAGAATTTAAAAGAAGGGGCTTCTGTTGACCCCTGTGCCCTTTAGTTCTGGCACAGAAAAAGCTTTTGCTGCAAGAGAGCAGCTCCTGTCCTCTTGACGTCCACTTCTACTACCCCTACCTTCTGAATACCTTCCTGTAACCCTTGTCTCTGTTCTTTGAATTCCTCTATGTGTCCAAGATAATCAGCCAGCATCGGTACCCTTTGCGATCTGTCCTGGGCTAATCCAGACAACCAGCTGAGGCAGCTACAGAAAAAAAAAAAAAGGTTGAGGCAATAATATGTCTTGATTCTTTCTTACCCACAGAAGTAGGTGCTCAACACTAAGCTTTCCGAATAGACTTATTTAACAAGGTGCATTGATCAAAAAAGGACAGTGAGGCAGAACTTCTCATTCCTTCTAATTTTCTACTCTTGGTCTCAAGGCAGGATACTCTGTCTGGGTGTCCTTTCTTGGTACAGATTTGACTGCAACAGATGCGGCTGTTAGGGGAGAAGCAGAGAAGTAGCCTTCACCCTGAGGCATCCTATGACCAGGCAGGATGTGCAAAGGGGCATCCCCATACTACGATCAGTTTAGCCATGTAATGTTTTTCATTTCTTCTTATAACAACTTGAAACTTATTTTTCAGAGTCCATCTGCTTTATGACTATTAGCTAAAAATTGGAGCTTACTTCTCATTACTTGTTCATATGACATATTAGAAACAGGGCTAACTTATTGTTTAATTTATTTTAATAACACCAGAAGTTAAAATCATTTCTGGCCTGAAGACTGTAGTTATCAAAGTCTTTACTGTGATTAAAATTTGACTCTTCTTTTCCTCTTTTCCCAAGGCTATATAACCACAAGCAGAATTTTGAAAACAAAACAAAAAACCCAAAAACCCTAATCTACACTTCTGGCCCCATATCCTGCTCTTCCCACTACCAGTACTCCCCCTCTAGTTTGGCAAATCCCTGCAAAATGACCATGTTCCTTCTCAGAGGCAGTTAATTGCACCCAGAGAGGCTTCCTTCTTCCTCCCCACTTACAAGGCTTCTTAAGTAGATTGTTCTGTGCATGTGGAGCCCATGCTACCTTTCCCCACTTACAGTAACTGGTGTTGTGCATTTGAGGGGTTGATGATGGCCAAAGAGGATTCCTTCTCACCTACTGGCCATATCCAGTAAGAGTAAAGAGAGTGTCTTCTCATGATGTAAAGTCCTATGTTTTGCTTCTTTTTCTCACCAATTTTCTCTAGTAACAGACCACAGAGTACAGATATAGCTCCATTCTGTCTTTGGATCTCCCATAGCACATCTTATCCATAGCTCTAGTATAAATGTCCCTTCTATAATATTTGTTGCAATTAATAATAAGAATAATGAGACTGTACTGTGTGTAGGCATTGTACCAAGGACTTTACACACCTAATTTCATCTAATTCTCACAACAACCCTGGAAGGAAGGCATTACCACCATCCACACTTTATATATAAGAAGGCTGATGCTTAGGGAATTTAGATGACTTAACCATCTCATGAGACCATAAGACCTCTGGGGCAGAGATCAGAATACTAAAACTTCGCATCCTCTCTGGTACATAGAGGCATTCAATCAGTTACAACAAGGAGTCATGCAAACCAAACAGTGATTGGCTATAGTAGGAAAGGCAGTGGAGTCTAAAGATCATTCACCTTTAAGTCCAGCCTTCTGAGTCCTGGAGAAAGAGGAGGGATGGGGGTGACAGGCAATATGCATGCACAAACACAGTTAGGTCCATTTATTTAGAAAGCAATGGTTAGCATTTCAGTGAGTTCTGTTCTCTGAGTGTGCTAAATCCAGGCCTGAATAGCAACCAGCAGTCTCAGGAACTTTCTAAGTGGCAGGATATAGTCTCCCATTTTACAGATGAGGAAGCTGATGCTCAGAGAGACTGAAGACCGGTCACAGCTGGGGAGTGGGAGAACAGAGTCAGCACACTCATTTTCTAAAACATGGTTCCTGCATACTTCTCTCTTACTGTGATCCTTCCTTGGCTGGTAAATTAAGTAGAGACCAGTAACCTGAGTTGAGTATGGCAGGCTCCAGAAGTTGCTGGGCTCACCTCATCCATTCTTGTTCCATGGGGGTTGCTGTGCCCCAGTCAGGCAGGAAGAGCAGTTCTAAGTCTCTGACATGGCTTTTTCATGGCGGGTTGAGTTAACTGGGGCTTACTGAATTTGTTGGAGCCTAGGATCTTGTGCCTTCTGTATAAGTGTTGACATCTATTTGTACGTGTGTCTCTTTTGAAGGTATTCTCACCAAGATGCAGGGTATACTATTAATAATCCAGCTATATATTTGCATGTATATATAATTGAAAAGTGTGTTCCTTGGTTTCCTCATCTATAAAATGGGGATAATAGGACCTACCCTAATTATTTCAGAGAATAGGAATGAGAATCCAATATAGTAATAAATGGGAAAGCTCTGTGCAAATTTAAAGGGCCATGACAAACCACAGTTGATGGCACTAATGGTATGAATTTATTGGACTTAGAATAGTAATTTATAGCTTGGGCTCAGTTTTCTTTCTGTATGACAAAAACAAAAATTTCATTAAAATAAGAACTCTGGGGGGCCTCACAACCCTTGTCATCTGCTTTTTCAGGATGGTGAGATAAAGAAAACTGAAGGACTTGGCTAGGCCTGGAGTGCTGGGTCAGCTACTCACTACTTAATGGTTGTTGACAAGAGTGTGGCGGGGGGCAGTGGGAGTGAGGGGAGTCTTACTGATCTCAGAGTGTCTTGAGTGGATAAGCAGAATAGAGAAGGATATTAGTTGGTAGTGTTTATCCATTCCCTTAGGGGTAGATTGAAAACTTTGTTTTCACATTGTCTCCCCTTCCCTCAGCGACCTCTTCCCAGTTACTGCTAGTAATAAAGTAAGTAGAATAATTCTTTTCTCTTTCCATAGTATAGCTTGATTGTCACTTTTGATGAAGAGATGGGTGATCTTTTCAGAGGCTGGTCGTGCTAAGATTGAGGTGTGCATTCCCTTAGCCTACCATTTCCCTACCTAGACAGTGAGCCTCTGGGTTTAAGCAAACCAGCCTGCATCACAGAGCCCACTCCTGCTCTCTGTATGTGCTCACGCTCTGTATGTCCATTGTACTTGCTGTTCTGAGTGCTTTGTGGAATGTGTGAGTTCTCTCTTCACCATCTTCCCCTTCTCCAGAGAAGGCCTGCTCATTCCCATCCCTCCAGCCTGCATTTATCTCAATGTCATTTCTTCGAGATGTGAGCTGGAACAAATCTGGAGCAGCTGCTTCATTTCTAAGTGTCCTTTAGGGACCCCCTCAGCAGACACTTTGCGAAGTATAATGATGACATTCTAACGAGCATTAATGTACATGTTGTCATTTTTCTATATTTACTCTTCCCGCAGGAGGCATAGCTCTGAGAAGGGAACACAAAAAGCAGGGAGACAGGGAAAAAGTTTTGTGGGCAGCTCACTGCCAACCCACTGGCTGAGAAGACTCACTCCTGAGGAGAGAAAAAGGGGGCGGTTGGGGGTGGAACATTCTGGAAGTCAAGAGGATGGGAAAGGGGAGAAAGAGTGGGAGAAGACTGGAGAAGTAGAAGGCGAGATTTGGGAGGAGGTAAAAATTTCAAAATGGATTTAGGACTCCAGATTCTATTTTTCCAGGTCAAGAATATTATGCATATTTTCTTCATTTCATGACCCCGACCACTGTGTATTGCAGTAATTCATTCATTCACTCATTTGTTCATTCATCCATTCATCCATTTAACAGGCAGTGATTGAATCCTTCCTGTGTGGCAGAACTTGTGCTAGGCACCAAGTGTGCAAGCATAAATAAGAAGAACCAGGACCTCTCCTGGAACTTAATAGGCCAATGACAGACAGGTGAGGTTATGCCCTTGACTGATCACAACAACCCCATGAGGTGTGGGCTACTTGCTTCATTTTGTAGATGAAGGAAAAGGCCCAGGAAAGTGAAAAAAATTCACATAGATTTCAGTGTGTGCACAGCCAACCCAAGATTTCAACCCTGTTCAGTGTTCAAATACCTTTTTCCTTCATTATTTCAAAGGAATTATGGGAAGGGGTATAGGTAGCATCCCAGTTCTGAGGGTCCTGGGAGCTCTGGCAGGACTCTGGGGATGTCTGTCAGGAGCTTTTAGCCCCTTTGCTGAGCAGCAGAGAGCAGGGGGACTTCTTTTGCTTGGGGATGGCCTAGGGAATCTGTCAGTTGAGGTTGGAGACAGGTATGTAAGAAGCGCCATTGACTCCTCCCAGCCTGACTTCCATTTTCTCTTTGAGTGGGTTCTGCAAATATCTCATAATGTGTTTTCACTAATTAATGAATTGATTCACAATTAATTATACATTTATATATTTCACTGTTTGCAAAGCTTCCATATTCATTATCATCGTAATAACTCTGAGGTCAGCAGGGGAAGAGTTATTATCCCCAGTGGACACACCATGAAGTAAGGGCTCAGAGATGTCAACCTACAGAAAAATCATTCATCCAGGAAGCCGCAAAGCCAGAATTCTAGCACCAGGTCTTCTGACCCAAGTCCTCTGTTTTCCTTAAAGCTTTGTTGCCTCTATGGACCATGAAAGCTGGATGAAGTTGTAGAGATTCCCTTCTACAAATTTTACAGTTGAGGACCCTGGAGAGCTTATAGCATATTTGTTCCTCAACATGGGGCCACCCCACATTAAGCTTGGGTCGGCCTGTTCTAAATGCCACTCTGGTCTCTGTCCCTAAGAAGCCAATCGGAATATGCATGAAATTCTTGAAAATCATTTCAAGTTCAAACACAAGCATACAGGTGTGGGTGGTGTAGATCCCAGGGCATGAAAACAAAGTCAAAGCAGGATCTCTGTGGGGTGACAGTCCCTGGGCTGTAAGGGAAGTTGAGCCCTTACAAGGGCAGGAGAGAGGTGAATTTGTTCCTTGAACAAGCAAAAGGGAAGATCCTTTACTTTCCCTTAGACAAAGGATAAGGTCAAACTTCGTCCTCTCCTGCCCATAGATCTTATCTGGGTGGGATTGTATCAAATAAATAATGTATCAGAAGATTCCTCCCCTGTTACATTAGCCCCATCAGAAGTGAGAGCACAGCCCGGGTGTGTGATAAGTGGTAATAAATGGCAGTGCTTGTCGGTGGAAATTTTTCTGGCAAATTTCCGAGCCAGATTAAAAAGTAAATTAGATTTCTTCTGAAGAGTTATTTTCAAGGGTTTTTATCCACTGACGTGTGTATGCAAGATTGCAGCTTTGCCAAGGGGGAGAGAACAAAGCTGAAAAAAAATAATAAAATGAAATAAAATAAAAATCAGCACGCAATTATCTGTCTGAACAAGGCTATCGTTGGAAAGGCACCTAATCAGAGATGTCTCGAATTTGCTTAAAATACAGTGTGCAATATAAAATGTATTTATAATGTGCCTCTTATGCTCCAATAAAATTGTTACCAGGGCCAGACAATTGCAGGAGACAGGGGTTGTAAAACGGAATGGATCAAATCAAATCAGTTACTAATAATAGCTGAATAAAATACAGCTTTGGGGGCAGGGAGTTGTGTATTGTTTTGTTGGGTTTTAGTCTGCATGGCCAAGTCTCTTAAGTCATGTGTGTCAAATACCAATGCCTCTTGCTGCATTCCTCTGTGCCTCTGCCCTTGGCAGGTCCTCATCCTCTCTCTCCTTGTACCTTTCCGACAGCCTCTTGACTGATCTTTCTGTTTCTGGTCTTATCAACCACTTCCAGTCCACCTTGCATATTGAGCTAAGAATGACCTCCTAGTTAGCAAATCTGATGGTACCATCTCCCTGAGACTCCTCATTATCTATATCATAGCGTCTGAACTCCTTAGCCGGCCTCAGAAATACCTTTGTTACGTGCATCCAACTGGCTTTCCAGTCTCATTTCATGATTTTTATGTCCCTGTACAACATGCTTTCAGAAAGACAGAGAATGCTACAAACCTTTCCCAGGTTTCCCATTGCCTCCCATTCCTCCCAACTATCTACTCAGTAGATAATGAACAAGTGGATAAATGAGCAGAGGAGTATAGTCTCTGGATGGTGCCTCAAAGAAAGAGATAGGAGTAAGGGCAGATTTAAGGAGAACTTTGGCATTTCAAGACTAAGGAGTTACCATGGCTACCCTACATCACTGAGCAAGCCAACATTTTCGTTTAAAAGGATATTCCCTTTCTTAAAAGCTATCAGTAAACAGCTAATCAACCAGGTTCACTCTATAGAGCTACTGACATAATAATAAATTTCCATTTTCATTAGGAGTCATGTTTTCTCTGGATTAGGAGTTATTCAAGACTTTTTCCCCCCTCTTCTTTTTTTTTTTTTTTTGAGACAGAGTCTTGCTCTGTTGCCCAGGCTGGAGTGCAGTGGTGCGATCTCGGCTCACTGCAAGCTCCGCCTCCTGGGTTCACGCCATTCTCCTGTCTCAGCTTCCTGAGTAGCTGGGACTACAGGTGCCCGCCACCACGCCTGGCTAATTTTTTTGTATTTTTATTAGAGACGGGGTTTCACCATGTTAGCTAGGATGGTCTCAATCTCCTGACCTTGTGATCCACCCGCCTCAGCCTCCCAAAGTGCTGGGATTACAGGCATGAGCCACCGCGCCCAGCACCCCCTCTTCTTCTTCACACCCACTGATGGGCCATTTCAGTGCTTAGAAGCAGAAGCAAGGGAGTTGAAACTCAAGCCAGCTCATTATACTTCCAATGAAGAGAAGGTTGGGGTAGACGATGAAGGTTTGGGCTCTGGACTAAACAGAACCCTGTGAGTTTAAATTCTCCATTTCCCCTCCCCAACAGTTCTCATTACTCCTGCTCCAAAAAAAAAAAAAAAAAGTCCCTATTTGTGTTCCAGAAAGACTGAGAAATCTTTAGAACTTCTCAGTTTTGGCTGCCCTCATCACATATTTTATTCACTTCTTCCTCTCCCTAGAACTTTTCCAGTCTAGGTATGATGATTTCTGGGGAGTCATTAAGGACAACTGCTTAAGGGGACTATCCTCCCTTTCCCAGCCCCCATGAATGCATTATGTTTTCTCCATCTTAAAAAAATAGAAAAGAAAGAGGAACACTGGGGTCTGGTAATGTATGTATGAAGGTGAAGGCTGGCAAGAGAGAGGGCACCAGGGAGAAGATGCAAAGCACTAGGACTGAATCATGCAAATTAAGTGGCCTTAGAATTAACTGAAGAGCCACTTATTTTAGTCCAAGCCCCCCAGAGCCTCACTTGGGAAGCAGAGAGATGAAGGTGAGAGAATCTTTGTTCTTCCTTCCCTAATGATATTTACTTTCATCTCAAGTGGTGTAGATCCATGTAATACCCACACTCAGAGAAGCCAGCCCCTCATTGCTCAGCATGGAGTAGACACTGCATAGGGAAGACACCTAGCCCTCTTCAAAGAACAGAGAAAGCCCAGGGAGTACCTGCCCCTAGAGCACTTGCTGGGCAACTCCTGTTGCAATGTACTCATGACCTTGCCTGGGGGCAGGTGTGCCTGGACTGCCACATAAGTACAGCTGCACAATGTCTGGTTAAAATTGGGTGTGAGGTAGATGCTTTCGGAGAGCTAGTGGGGTTAGGTTAGACCCAGGGAAGAGAACGACCAGTTGGGTCCAGTTGAATCCAGCTTGGTCTTGAGTCCACTTCACAAAGACTCCAGCCAGTAGTTATCCAGTGGTATCTACCCAAGCAGATCTAGCTGGAGAGATGATGACTGAGAAGAAGAAACAGGGCCATCCTTTATGTTGTAAGTGACAACTGTCTATACAAATAAGCCTGCAATGGGACCTGCTATGTTTGAGCTGTAAAATAGCCATGCTTTCTCTGTGCCATGGCACCATGCCAACCCACAGATGCACCAGATGTAGGTAGGCCCAGTATGGACCTAACCCAATGCCTTGTGAGGAGCAAGATCGGAAGAAGCCTGCCCCAGGAGCAAGGTGCTGGATGCTGAGATAATTCCCAGAGATTCTCTGAAACCCGTTTCTTGTGTCCTCTGTCAGCCATCCACCTGGCTTTCTTTACCTGCTCTCTCTTCCCTTTTGTTCTTCTGGCCTTATACTCTATCATTTTTTTTCTTCCTTCCTCCTCTGTTCCCCAGTGACATCCTCTTCTCTTATGCCTTCTATTCCCCTTTCTCTTTCTTCCCTCCTGGTCTCCATTTCCTTCTCCTCTTCATCCTTTCTCTTCACTCCCTTACTCTTACCCTCCTGTCTTTCTATAAGGAATGATGGAACACCACGTGTCCAGGCCTACAGCTCAGGTGCAGAGATGAACAAAACTAGACCCCATGGCTGAGGAGCTTCATCTTGTACAGGGGACAGGAAAGGAAGCAAATCATTAAAGCCAGTGTGGTTGAAGCACAGATGTCTGGAGATGGGGCAAGAATTGATGCCACCTGATTCTACAGGGCTTATGCCTGGGCAGAGGAGCTTGGCTTATCTCTTGCAAGTGATGGGGATTCTTGGTAGGTTTTCAAAAAGGGAAAGGACAAGACAGCCTTCCTCCTTCTTTTTCCTGTGCTTCTCTCATTCTTCTCTGTGTCAGCTTGTTGCATGCTCTTCTTCCTTCTCTTCTTCTCCTCCATGTCTTTTCTCCAGAGCCTTCCCTTACCTCCACCATTGCCACTGCCAGCTACGCTCTGCTATGTGCACAGGTCCAGTTTGGGAGGCAACAACGTCCTTGGCACATGCAGCAGACACATGCCTCTCTCTGCCCACAGATAGTCTCCTCTGGTCTTACTTGACTTCTTTGTCTTGTTCTCCTTTCCTTGTCCCCCCCAGTTCCTTTGTCAGTCTCTTCCTGCTCTAAGCTGAATAGAGGTCCATAGTCTCCTGCTTAGCTTTGGGGACATAGAAGAGTTGAGATAGCCTTCCCTGCATCTTGCAGACTTTTAGACTAGCTGCTTTGTAAAAAAACTATCTATCTGTCTAGTAATCTTTGTCTTTAAAGATTGAAAGATATCTTAGAGATGACATTAATACTTATATCCTTACTCATACCAATACCAGTACTAATACTGATACCAATACTTACAGTAATATCCATGCCCAGAATTTATCTATGTATAGTGTCTTTCAGAGCAAAAATATCTCATTCACTGGCAATATTTAATTCAAAACCCATAAATATACCAATAAATACTTGCAGAAAACTGTACCAGATTTTGTGTGCGGTGCTTCATATACATGCTTCCTCCTTTTTTTATTTTTATAGATTTAAGGGGTACAAGTGAATTTTTGTTACATGGATATGTTGCATACTGATGAAGTCTGGGCTTTTAGTTTAATCATCACCCAAAAAGTATACATTGCACCCACTAGGTCATTTTTCATCCCTTACCACCCCTTTGGAGTCTCCAGTTTCTGTTATTCCACTTGTATGTCCATGTGTACACACTGATAAGCTCCCACTTACAAGTGTGAACATTTGACCATCTGTTTTGGAGTTATTTCACTTAAGATAATGGCCTCCAGTTCCATCCATGTGGCTACAAAAGACAATTTTATTTTTTTATGGCTGAGTAGTATTCCATGGTATATATGTAAATACCACATTATCTTTTTCCAGTCACCCATTGATGAATACTTATGTTGACTCCATGACTTTGCTACTGTGAATAGTGGTGCAATAAACATACAAGTACTGGTGTCTTTTTTTTATGATGATCTATTTTCCATTGGATAGATACCTAGTAGTGGGGTTGCTGGACTGAATGGCAGTTCTATTTTTAGTTCTTTGAGAAATCTTCATACCCTTCTTCATAGAGGTTGTATTAATTTACATTCCCACCAACCGTGTATAAGCATTCCCTTTTCACCAACATCTGTTGTTTTTTGATTTTATAATAGCAGCCATTCTGACTAGGGTAAGATAGTATGTCACTGTGGCTTTGATTTGCATTTCCTGATGATTAGTGATGTCGAGTATATTTTTCATATGTCTGTTGGCCACTTGTATATCTTCTTTCAAAAAATGTCTGATTATGTCCTTTGCCCACTTTTTAATGTCTTTTCTTGTTGAATTGTTTGAGTTCCTTGTAGATTCTGGATATTAGCCCTTTGTCACATGCATAGTTTCCAAATATTTTCTCCCATTCTGTTTACTCTATTGATGATTTCTCCTGCTTTGCAGAAGCTTTTTAGTTTAATTAAGTCCCATTTGTCTATCTTTGTTTTTCTTGCATTTGCTTTTCAGGTCTTAGCCATAAATTCTTTGCCTAGGCCAATGTCCAGAAGAGTTTTTTCCTCCTTAAGCTGATTAGCAACTTCAGCAAAGTCTCAGGATACAAAATCAATGTATAAAAATCACAAGCATTCTTGTACACCAATCACAGACAAACAGAGAGCCAAATCATGAGTGAACTCCCATTGACAATTGCTTCAAAGAGAATAAAATACCTAGGAATCCAACTTACAAGGGATGTGAAGGACCTCCTCAAGGAGAACTACAAACCACTGCTCAATGAAATCAAAGAGGATACAAACAAATGGAAGAACATTCCATGCTCATGGGTTGGAAGAATCAATATCGTGAAAATGGCCATACTGCCCAAGGTAATTTATAGATTCAATGCCATCCCCATCAAGCTACCAATGACTTTCTTCACAGAATTGGAAAAAACTACTTTAAAGTTCATATGGAATCAAAAAAGAGCCCGCATCGCCAAGTCAATCCTAAGCCAAAAGAACAAAGCTGGAGGCATCACGCTACCTGACTTCAAACTATACTACAAGGCTGCAGTAACCAAAACAGCATGGTACTGGTACCACAACAGAGACATAGATCAATGGAACAGAACAGAGCCCTCAGAAATGATGCCACATATCTACAACTATCTGATCTTTGACAAACCTGACAAAAACAAGAAATGGGGAAAGGATTCCCTATTTAATAAATGGTGCTGGGAAAACTGGCTAGCCATATGTAGAAAGCTGAAACTGGATCCCTTCCTTACACCTTATACAAAAATTAATTCAAGATGGATTAAAGACTTAAATGTTAGACCTAAAACCATTAAAATCCTACAAGAAAACCTAGGCAGTACCATTCAGGACATAGGCATGGGCAAGGACTTCATGTCTAAAACACCAAAAGCAATGGCAACAAAAGCCAAAATTGACAAATGGGATCTCATTAAACTAAAGAGCTTCTGCACAGCAAAAGAAACTACCATCAGAGTGAACAGGCAACCTACAGAATGAGAGAAAATTTTTGCAACCTACTCATCTGACAAAGGGCTAATATCCAGAATCTACAATGAACTCCAACAAATTTACAAGAAAAAAACAAACAACCCCATCAAAAAGTGGGCAGAGGACATGAACAGACACTTCTCAAAAGAAGACATTTATGCAGCCAAAAAACACATGAAGAAATGCTCATCATCACTGGCCATCAGAGAAATGCAAATCAAAACCACAGTGAGATACCATCTCACACCAGTTAGAATGGCCATCATTAAAAAATCAGGAAACAACAGGTGCTGGAGAGGATGTGGAGAAATAGGAACACTTTTACACTGTTGGTGGGACTGTAAACTAGTTCAACCATTGTGGAAGTCAGTGTGGTGATTCCTCAGGGATCTAGAACTAGAAATACCATTTGACCCAGCCATCCCATTACTGGGTATATACCCAAAGGACTATAAATCATGCTGCTATAAAGACACATGCACACGTATGTTTATTGCGGCACTATTCACAATAGCAAAGAGTTGGAACCAACCCAAATGTCCAACAACGATAGACTGGATTAAGAAAATGTGGCACATATACACCATGGAATACTATGCAGCCATAAAAAATGATGAGTTCGTGTCCTTTGTAGGGACATGGATGAAACTGGAAAACATCATTCTCAGTAAACTATCACAAGGACAGAAAACCAAACACCGCATGTTCTCACTCATAGGTGGGAATTGAACAATGAGAACACTTGGACACAGGAAGGGGAACATCACACTCCGGGGACTGTTGTGGGGTGGGGGGAGGGGGGAGGGACAGCATTAGGAGATATATCTAATGCTAAATGACGAGTTAATGGGTGCAGGAAATCAACATGGCACATGGATACATATGTAACAAACCTGCACATTGTGCACATGTACCCTAAAACCTAAAGTGTAATAAAAAATAAATAAATAAATAAATAAATAAAAGAGTTTTTTCTAGGTTTTCTTACCAGATTTTTATAGTTTCTGGTCTTACATTTAAGTCTTTATTCCATCTTGAATTAAGTTTTGTGTGTAGTGAGAGATATAGGTCCAGTTTCATTCTTCTGCATGTGGCTATCCAGTTTTCTCAGCACTGCTTATCACATAGGATGGCCTTTCCCCACTATACATTTTGGTTGTCTTTAATGAAGATCAACTGGTTATAGATATGTGGCTTCATGTCTGGGTTCTCTATTCTGCTTCATTGACCTATGTGTCTGTATTTCTACCAGTACCATGCAATTTTGATTACTATGGCCTTGTAGTATAATTTGAAGTCAGGTAATGTGATGTCTCCAGCTTTGTTCTTTTTGCTTAGGATTGCTTTGGCTATACAGGCTCTTTTGTTTTTTGGTTCCATATGAATTCTGGTTTGTTTTTTCTAATTCTGTGAAAAATGGCATTGGTAATTTGATAGAAATTGCATTTAATCTGTAAATTGCTTTTGGCAATATGGTCATTTTAAGGATATCGATTCTTCTAATCCATGAGCATGAGATAGTTTTCTATTTGTTAGTGTCATCTCCAATTTTTTTCATTAGTGCTTTTTCATTCTCCTTGTAGAGATCTTTCACCTCCTTGGTTAAATCTATTCCCTAGGTATTTTATTTTATTTTTTGTAGCTATTGTAAATGAGATTGGGTTCTTGATTTGGTTCTCAGCTTGATCATAATCGGTGTAGAGAAATGCTACTGATTTTTGTGTGTTGATTTTGCATCCTGAAACTGTCCTGAAGTCATTTTTCAAATGTAGGAGTCTTTAGGGTTTTCTAGGTATAAGATTATATTATCCATGTGGGCTCTTTTAATGCTCATAAAACCTCATGAGATATGCATTTATTATTTTCACTTCATACATAAGAAAACTGAAGCTCAGAGAGGTCAAATAACTTAAAGTTACACAGAAAGTAGAGGAAGAGCTTGGTTTTAATCCAAGTCTTCTGACTGCAAGCTCAGGGTTCTCTTCAACACATCTACAATAAGGGGTAGTTTACAGATGATGGAAACTACTTTCCTAGAGAGTAAAAACCTCTAATCTTCTCACAATACTGGTAAATAAAGTGGGTCCAAAGGGCTTCTCAATGTGAGTCATAAAGCTAATACCCAAATAACATCCCACAATAACATCATGGCTTCTTCCTTCTCACTTCAGTTGGATGGTCTTCTACTCCTCCCTCAGACTGCCCTGCCATCCCAAATCAGTTTCAAGGGACAGCAAGACCTGCGGTAGGGGAGAGTCAAGGTCACTGGTGCAGTGTAATGGGGAAGGGGCCTTTGGGTCCATCTGTCACTGTGACAGCCTCATATGTCGATTAATCAGAAAGCTCTTGCCTCCTCCAAAGCAGCTCATTATTCCTCCTGATATTGTTGCCTGAGGAGCCAGAGCCCAGCCTCTCACATGCTGGTGACTGACAACCTAGTGGAGCAGTGACATCCAAGTGCAGCTCCCAGCTTCCCAAGGCACCTCACAGCTGGAAGAGGTAGAGTGTGTGGACTGGCCGGCCATTGTTCGAGACTGGGACTGATCCATCCCTGTGTAGAAGGAGCTGGTGGGCTGCCTGCCTGGCCAGCATGTTGGTAGGACTTGCCCTGAAAGCTCAGCTTGTGTTTCCGCATGTGTGAGGCTAAAGATGTTCCCCCTGCTGGAAAGAACCAGCACAGTTCGAGTAAAATTCTGGGCTTGGATCAAAACTGCTAGGTGTTGGTGGGGATGGAGGCAGGGATAGAGAGTGGTTTAAGATATAGACCCTGCCATCCAGGAGCTCACAGTTGACACAGGCAAGGAGGAGGGAGATGTGGGAGGACTAACAACATCCGTTATTCACAATGAGATAACTGGATAAACAAGGGAGGTTGTGTGTTGTGGTGAGACCAGCCTGACCAACATGGTGAAACCCCATCTCTACTAAAAATACAAAAATTACCTGGGCGTGGTGACATGTGTCTAATCCCAGCTACTCAGGAGGCTGAGGCAGGAGAATCGCTTGAACCTGGGAGGCAGAGGTTTCAGTGAGCCAAGATTGCGCCACTGCACTCCAGCCTGGGCAACAGAGCAAGACTCCGAGACTCCCTCTCAGAAACAACAACAACAACAAAACCAAGCTTTGGGCATTAGAACTGGTCGTATGTCCTTGGACAAGTTCTGCGAACTTTCTGACCTTAATTTTCTTTATCTTTAGAGTAGGGTTGATAACAACACCTCTCTCAAAGGGCCCTTGGGAGGGTGAAACTAGATAAAGCAAGCCAAGCACCTAACCCCAGGCCTGGCATATTGTGAGGCTTAGGGAATGACCAATAGCTAATATGGTACTGGAATCAGAAAAGCCTGTGTCACATCCCAGCTCTGTCCTACTTGTAACTGTCAGTTTAGACAGGGATATGCTTTCTTTAATCTCATCTGTAAGTTGGGATGATTGCATCTACTGTAGGAAATTGTTGTAAGCACCACAGGAGATAAGCTATGTAAATTGCCTGCCACGTAGTAGGAGCTCAATAAATGGTGACCATTATTAGATGTCAGCAGAGGTAAGAGTTAGTTTAACCTCAGCCCTAGCAGGAAATGAAACACTGTTAGATTTGAATGTCCTTCTAGAAATTAATTTCTTTTTACTTATCATGGCTATTACTTTAATAAAAATGAAATGTCTTACTTAAAGGCAAATGATTAGTTCTGCTAATAGAAAGGTGAAAAAAATCTTAATCAATGAACTTTCTATTGATCTTTCTAGCTCAAATATTGGTGGGGGTTTGCACATTGCTGGAAAGCTGAGCCCACTCCCCAGAAAATTCTCTTTTTACCTTCTCCTAAACGGGTCTTCCATCTGTGTAGCTCTGAGTTACAAAGAAAAGGAATCTCTGTGCTGCATCACTCCCTTAAACTTGAGTAGCAGACAACCCTTTCATCTTGCCGGAGGTATTTGCAAATTTAAAATAGGACTTTATTATGCCCACTTCCACTCTCATCTCTTTTAATCCATTTTCCATACTGCAGTCAAAGTGATCTTTTAGAAACACAAGACTCATCATTTCTCTCTCCTGCTTAAAACTCTTTAATGACTTTCCGTTGCTCTTAGGATAATGTCAAAATTTCTTATCAAGGTTTATAAGGTCCTCAATTGTGATGCCTGCCTAGGCCTGAAGCACCATCTCCTCCCCTTTATCCTAACCCCACCCCTCTCCCTTATTACTCATTGCTTCTCTTTCTGGAATATCCTAGGATCTTTCCAACTTAGGAGTTTCCACATACATTTCTCTTTGACCATAATGGTCTCCCCTTAGCTAACCACTATTTATCCTTTCAATCTCAACTTTAAATGTCTTTCCTCGGAGAGACATTCCCTACTTCCCTACACTGGCTTTTTCTCCTCAGTATGGGACAGCTATATGTCTCTAAGAATATAAAAATGTGTAAATAGTATCTCTCTCTTAAAAAGCCTTACAGACCATGTGGTAGGTTGAGAATATGGTGGCTTCAGTACATTCCTTAATGTATCCATGCCCTTTGCAGTGTGTCATTGCAGCTACTCCCATCAAGAAATGGAATCCATTTTTCTTCCCCTGATTTTGAGTTGGCCCTCTGTTGCTTTGGCTGATAGAATTTAGTAGAAATAATGTGCCAGTTCTGAGCCTAGACTTCAGAGGATTGTGAACATTTCCATTCGTTCTCTAGGAAGTCTGCCACATTGCCAACTGAACAAGCCTGGGCCAACCTTCCAGGTGAAAGACCATGTTGTCTAGTCACCCATTATGTCCTAGCCAACATCCATCTAACCCCCAGAAGCAGAGCTGTCTAGCAGACCAGTATCTGACTACAGATATATGAATGAATCCAGCCAAGACCAGAAAACTAACCCAGCTGAGCCCAGCCCAAATTGCCAACTCACAGAATTATGAACTAAATCAAGTTACTATTTTAAGCCAGTGAATTTTGCAGTAGTTTGCTAAACAGCCTAAACAAACTCATATAGGCCTTCTGGAGGATAAAATAAATATAAGAATAAGCACATAAGCAACAATACAAGGTAGTGTGTGCTGAGTCTGCCAAAAGTAGACAGACAAAAGTACAAAGGAAGGAAAGATCACTGAGAGCTGAAATTATTCAGAGGAGGTGATTAATTCATGGGCATTGTTATTATTGCAAGTTTCCTGAGGACATGGATTGTGTCTCAAAATTATTTTGTATTATCTGCAATATTCAGCAGAGTGTAAACTAAAGGATTCAATTCAAAAGTACCCACTGGGTAATTTTAAAGAGGGTAGAAACTGTATTTATCTTGTTGATTTTTATGTTCCTAGTACATGAACAGAGCCTGGAACATAGGAGGCTCTCAGTAACTACTTACAAATGAATAAATAAGTGACTGGCTTCATGGATAAAAAATGCATAAGTATTCATGAGCATCTTTCCAGGTGACCCAAGGCAGTGTTTACAGTTACAACAGGTGAAGAAAAAAGGGGAGAAGCCTGGATAGTGGTAGGGCCAACCATCTCATCTAAGTCCATTCTGTCATTTGTAATTGCTCCAAAGAAATTACATATGTAGATAAAACATACATTCATTGTTTTCTTCTTACTTCTCTTTCAGTTTCTCAGCACTGTCTGTCTTTCCTTCTCTCTCTTCTTCCATTTCTTTTAGTTCTCTGTTATTCCTGTCCTTCTGATCCTTTTGGAGTTAGCATCTTTACTGTAGAGTGGTGAATGAGCTCAAGCTTCCGACTTTAGGTTGGAAGGGACTGGGGAGATGAGGGGTACAACAGACGCAGGGTCTCTGTGGCAGGTGCAGTGTAATGACAGATTCTTCATTCTCAATTAACTTTCTTCTCTCCCTCCCTAAAATGCCAAATAATGGCAAAGCATGGGGACAAAATGTAAAGGAAAGGATATATGTGTGCAGGACATCTCTGACTTCCTCTGAGCTGTTCTTCCAGATTTGAAATTGCTACCTGAGGGCAGTCTTCTTGAGGCCAGTATACTGTGTGCACCTCTAAGCTTTCAGAGAATTGATAACTGCTTCCTCTTCCTGGGGGCGAGGAGCCAACTTTTGGATTACAATGTAGAGAAATTTTTTTTATTTTTAATTTTTGTAGGTTCATAGAATGTATATATATATTTATAAGTTACATGAGATATTTTGATACAAGGATGCAATACGTAATAATCACATCAGGGTAAATGGAGTATCCCTTACCTCAAGCATCTATCCTTTGAGTTACAAACAATCCAATTATACTTGTTCAGTTATTTGTAAATGTACAGTTAAATTATTTTTGACTATAGTCACACTATTGTGCTAGTAAATTCTAGGTCTTACTCATTATTTCGAACTATTTTTGGTACCCATTAACCGTCCCCACTTGGCCCCGCCCCCACCCTTCCCAGCCTGTGGTAGCCAACCTTCTACTCTCTATGAGTTCAATTGTTTTAATTTTTAACTCACAAGGAAGTGAGAACATGTAAAGTTTGTCTTTCTGTGTCTGGCTTATTTCACTTAACATAATGATCTCCAGTTCCATCCATGTTGTTGCAAATCACAGGAGCTCATTCTTTCTTATGACTGAGTAGTACTCCATTGTGTATATATGCCATATTTTCTTTATCCATTTATCTGTTGATGGACACTTAGGTTGATTTCAAATCTTGGCTATTGTGAATAGTGCTGCAGTAAACATGGGAGTATAGATATCTCTTCATTATACTGATTTCCTTTCTTTTGGATATATGTCTAGGAGTGGGATTGCTGGATTGTATGGTAGCTGTATTTTTCATTTTTTTAGAAACCTCCCAGCTGGTCTCTATAGTGATTGTACTAATTCACATTCCCACCAACAGTTAACAAGGATTCCCTTTTCTCCATATCCTTGCCAGTACTTGTTATTGCCTGACTTTTGGATAAAAGCCACTTTAACTGGGGTGAGATGATATCTCATTGTAGTTGTGATTTGCATTTCTCTGATGATTATGACGTTGAGCACTTTTTCTTATACCTATTTTTCATTTATATGTCTTATTTTGAAATTAGTTCTTTAAATGTTTGGTAGAATTCAGAAGTGAAGCCATCAGGTACTGGGCTTTTCTTTGCTGGGAAAGTTTTTATTACAGCTTCAATCTTGCTACTTGTTATTGGTCAGTTCAGGTTTTGGATTTCCTCAAGTTTCAAGCTTGGTAGCTTGTCTAGCGTCTAGGAATTTATCTGCTTCTTCCAGATTTTCCAGTTTACTGGCAAATAGTTGATACTAGTAGCTGCTAATGATACTGTGCATTTCTATGGTTTCAGTTGCAATGTCTCCTTTTCATCTCTGATTTTATTTGCTTGAGTCCTCTCTCTCTCTCTTTTTTTTGTTAGTGTGGCTCAAGGTTCATCAATTTTGTTTTACTTTTCAAAAAAACAACTTTTTGTTTCATTGATCTTCTGTATTGTTTTCTTCATGTCAATTTTATTTATGCTCTAATCTTTATTATTTATTTTCCTCTACTAATTTGGGGTTTGGTTTGACCTTGCTTTTCTAGTTCTTTGAGATGCATCATTAGGTTGTTTAATTTTAAGTTATTATTTTTACTTTATTTTTTTGATGTAGGCACTTACAGCTATAAATATGCCCCTAGTACTGCATTTGCTGTATCCCATAGGTTTTGGTATTTTGGTATGTTTTGTATCCATGATTATTTGTTTCACAAAATCTTTCCACTTCCTTCCTAGTTTCTTCATTGACCCACTGGTCATTCAGAAGCATATTGTTTAATTTCCATGCACTTGTATAGTTTCCAAAATTCTTGTTATTGATTTCTAGTTTTATTTTTTTGTGACCAGAGAAGACGCTTGATATTATTTCAATTTTTTTAATCTTTTAAGACTTGTTTTGTGACCTAACATATGGGCTATCCTTGAAAATGAACTATTATTGTATTGGTACCTATTTTTCTCTTTAGCTTTAATCATATTTACTTTATATATCTGGGTGCTCCAGTGTTGGGTGCATATATATTTAAAACTGTTACATCCTCTTGTTGAACTGACCCATTTATCATTATATAGTGACCTTCTTTGTCTCTTCTCATTGTTTTTATCTTGACACCTATTTTGTCTGATATAAGTGCAGTGACTTCTGCTCTATTTTGGTTTCCATTGGCATGGAATATCTTTTTCCATCCCTTTATTTTCAGTCTATATGTGTCTTTATAGATGAAGTGTGTTTCTTGTAGGCAACAGATCACTGGATCTTATTTTTTTAAAACCCATTTAGCCACTCTATGTCTCTTGATTGGAGAGTTTAGTCTATTTACATTCAGTGTTATTATTGGTAAGAAAGGACACACTCCTGCTATTTTATTTGTTCTCTGATTGTTTTGTGGTCTTCTCCTTTCCTTCCTTCCTGTCTTTCTTTTAGTGAAGGTAATTTCCTCTTGTGGTGTGCTTTAATTTCTTGCTTTCTATTTTTTTGTATATTCACTGTACTTTTTTAAAATAGGGACAGGGTCTCTTTATGTTGCCAAAGCTTGTCTTGAACTCCTGGTGTCAAGGTATCCACCTTCCTTGGCCTCCCAAGCTGCTAGGATTACAGGCAGAGCCACCACACCTGGCCCTGGTGGTTTTTGATTTGAGGTTACCACAAGGCTTGCAAATACTATCTTATAACCCTTATTTTAAGCTAATAACAACTTAATACTGTTGCATAAACAAACAAAAAAAATAGGATAACCTCACATCTTAACTTGGTCCTCCCGCTTTTTAACTTTTTGTCATTTTAATTTATATCTTATTGCATGATATGGTTTATGTATTATATTGAATTGTATGTAGGGTTTATATCTTGATAAGTTGTTATTATTATTTTTTATTTGTTCATCATTTAGTCTTTCCATTTAAGATAAGAGCAATTTATTTACCAGTTACTATGTTATAATTCTCTGTGTTTTTATGTGTACTTACTATGAGCAGTGAGTTTTGTACCTTCAGATTATTTCTTATTGCTAATTAACTTCCTTTTCTTTCTGATTGAAGTACACCCTTTAGCATTTCTTGTAGGACAGATCTGGTGTTGATGAAAGCCCTCAGCTTTTATTTGTCTGGGAAAGTCTTTATTTCTCTTTCATGTCTGAAGGAAACTTTTGCTGGATATACTGTTCTAAGGTAAAAATATTTTTCCTTCAACACTTCAAATATGTCAGGGCACTCTCTCTTACCTGTAAGGTTTCCACTGAAAAGTCTGCTGTCTGCTGTCAGATGTATCAAAGCTCCATGGTATGTTATTTGTTTCTTTTCTTTGGCAGCTTTTAGGATCCTTTTTTCACCCTTGATCTTTGGGAGCTTGATTATTAAATGGCTTGAGATAGTCTTTTTTGAGTTATGTCTGCTTGGTGTTCTATAACCTTTTGTACTTGGATATTCATTTTGTTCACTAGGTTTAGAAAGTTCTCTGTTGTTATCCCTTTAAATAAACTTTCAGCTCCTATCTCTTTTTCTACCACCTCTTTAATGTCAATAACTCTTAGATTTGCCTTTTCGAGGCAATTTTCTAGATATTGTAGACATGCTTTATTCTTGTTCATTCTTTTTTCTTTTGTCTCCTCTGACTGTGTATTTACAAATAGCCTGTCTTCAAACTCACTAATTCTTTCTTCTACTTGATCAATTCTGCTATTAGTAGACTCTGATGCATTCTTCAGTATGTCAGTTGCATTTTTCAACTCCAGAATTTCTGCTTGATTCTTTTAAATTATTTCAATCTCTTTGTTAAGTTTATCTTATAGGATTCTGAATATTTTTCTCTGTTGTCTTTAACTACTTTGAGTTTCCTCAACACAGCTTTTTTGAATTTTCTATCTGAAAGGTCACATATCTCTGTTTCTCCAAGATTGGTCCCAAGTGCCTTATTTAGTTCATTTGGTAAGGTCATGTTTTCCTGGATGACCTTGATGTTTACGGACATTCTTCTGTGTCTGGACATCAAACAGTTAGGTACTTATTGTAGTCTTTGCAGTCTGGATTTGTTTTTACCCATCCTTCTTGGGAAGGGTTTCCAAGTATTCAAAAGGACTAAAAGGACTTGGGTGTTGTGATCTAAACTGTGTCTGCATTAGGGGTCATTCCATGCACAGTAATGCTGTGGTTCTTGCAGACTCATAGAGGTACTGCCTTGGTGGTCTTAGATAAGATCCAGAAGAACTCTCTAGATTACCAGGCAGATGCTCTTGTTTTCTTCCCTTACTTTCTCCCAAGCAAACAGAGTCTCTCTCTTTCTCTCTCTCTCCTTCTCCCTCTCTTTCCTTCTCCCTCTCTTTCCTTCTCCCTCTCTTTCCTTCTCCCTATCAGCCATCTGGAGCTGGGAATTGGGTGGTACAAGTGCCCCTGTGGCCACCACCACTGGGATTTACTGGGTCAGACCTGAAGCCAACACAACACTGGGTCTTGCCCAAGGCCCACTGAAACCACTGTCTATCAACCTCCTGTGTTCACTTAAGGTCCTGGGGACTCTACAATCAGCAGATGCAAAGCCAGCCAGGCTTGTCTTCTTCCCTTCAGGTTGGCAAGTTCCCCCAGGCCCCAGGCAGGTCTAGATGTACCAGAAGCCAGAGACTTGAGTCAAAAACCTTAGAGGTCTACCTGGTGTTCTATTATACTGCAGCTGAGCTGGCACTCAAACCATAATATGCAGTCTTTCCCACTCTTCCCTCCCTTTTCCATAGGCAGAGGAGCCTCACCCTGTGGTCACCACCCCCACAGGCCCACAGGGAGTACTGCCAGGCTACCTCCAATGTTCCTCTAAGGTCCAAGAGTCCTTAAGTCAGCTTGTAGTGAATGCTGCCTGACCTGGGACTCACACTTTACGACACTGGGCTCCCCTTTGGCCCAGAGGAAGTCTAAAAATGCTATCCAGGAGCCAAGGCTTGGAACCAGAGTCCCCACAAGCCTGCTTGCTGCTCTACCACCCTGTGGCTGAGCTGGTACCTGAGGCACAAGACAAATTCTCCTTTCCTTTTCTGTCCAATTTTCTCAAGCAGAAGAAATCTCCCTAGCCACCACATCTGGGAATGTGCTGGATCTCACCTGAATCCAGCACATCTCAGAGTCGCACCCAAGGCCCATGGCATATTACCAGGGTATTGCTGCTGATTATGCAGGGCCCAAGGGCTCTTTAGTCAGCAAGTAATGGGTCCTGCTTGGACTACATCTTTCTGTTTAAGGCAGCAGGTTTCCTTCTGGCCCAGGGTGTGTTTGGAAATATCATCTGGGACCTGGAGCCTGGAAAGGGGGTCTCATGACTGACTAGTGCCCTATCTTACTGTGGCTGAGCTGGTATCCAGGATGCAAGACATTGTCTTCTTTACTCTTCCCTCTCCTCTTCTCAAGCAGAAGGAAGGAGTCTCTTTTTGAGCTGTGAGCTGTGCAGCCTGGGTTTGGGGGGAGGGTTGGCACGAGCACTCCCTTTGTCTACCCCATCTGAGTTCTCAATATGTAGTGAACTCCCCAGGTCCACTGGCACTGAGCCCAGTTCAGCACTAGAACTCGCCTAGGAGTTGTAGTTCTTGAGGACTAGACTTCATTTCAACTTTATTTAGGGTCCCAGTGTACTTTAGCCCATGGTAGTGAGGCTTGCCAGAACTCAAATTTTGACTGCTGGGATAGGGAACTCCTCTCTAGCTAGGGCTGTTTTAAATATTCCATCTGTGGGCAGGTTTCAGCTGAGTTCAGCCTGGTTTTGCTTTCATGGCAGCACTAAGGTCAATGCAATGTTTCACAATTGCTGCGTTCAGCCTCTCCCAAGTTCTCAGATTTTCTCTCCGCACCATGCAGCCACTGCTAGGGGGTGGGGGAGGAGTAGAATCAGGGATTCAAGATTTTTTTCTACCCTCTTCAATCCCTCTTTTAGCTATATGAAGTTAAAAGCAGGTGCTGTGTGTGGTCACCTAATTTTTGGTTCTTATGAAGATTTTGTTTTTTCTTTGTTTGTTTTTGGTATAGATAGTTGTTAAAGCGGGGTCCTTAGAGCGGGGCCTGGGGAAGATTGGTGGAGCCTTCTTTTTGGCTATTTTGCTCCACTCCCAGTGTCAATGCAGTGACTTTTGAAGAGAACTGTTCTACTCTGCCCTCCAACATATGCCATTTGCACATACTCATAATTTGTATTTGTCCTCTCCAGCTGGGCTGTGTTTCAGTTCTCTCCATTCCAGACCACTTCCTTGTATTCAGATAAGTCTTTCTCTGCTTCTTGAAACCTTCTTTGCTTTGTCTCCCCCCATAACTTCTAGTGCTAATTGCGTGTTACTCATTTACTATTTGCTGTACAATAAGTAATTTCATGACATGTCTTATTTTAAGCATTACCAAAACTGAACTCCTAGAAGGAAAGCAAAAGTCTTTTTTGCATAACTTACAGCAAGGATGGCCTTAGACACATAACAGGCAATCAGAATCTGCTGAGTGAGTATATGAGTGCATGACCCACTGGGAATGGCTTGTTTCCTTAGAAAGGCCTATACCATTACAAAGAGTTATTTTTTAACAAGCACATACTATGTGCCAGATACAGAACTAAGCAATTTCCATGGGCTATATACTTTAATCAATATGATAGCATTGTCGGGGGGGTGCTATTATGACCTCCACAGCAAGTAAGTGAGGGTGCAGACATTCAATTCCAGCTAGTCAGGCTCTGAAGCAAGCAATCTTGAACCAGAAACATGAATGTTATAGCAACAACTGAGCCACCTTAATTGAGGAAACAACAAAAGATGTAGTATGCCTCCTTTATGAAAATTAAGGGGTCACATTTCAAGGGAAAATATTTTCCTTCATGATAACTCTGGGCATATCAGATAACCTGGTTACTAACTGTCTGTAATTGTTTTATGTGCATTCATTTTGTTCAGGCACAAAGACCATAACAATTAGTATATAACAGTTACCACTTATTAGCATGTGTCAGGCACTATGCTAAGCACTTTTAATTCATTATTTTATCTCCTCTTCCCAACAGCTGTAAACATTGGTATTATTATTGTTGTTATTTCTAGTGTCCAGACGGGAAACTCGGGATCAGAGGGATTAAGCAACTTCCCAGAGTCACATAGTCAGTGGGTGTAAGGTTCTATCAAAATCCCAGTCTTTCCTACTAAAAAATGTGTCTTATTAAATGCTAAACCATTGGCTTTCAAATTTCAGTGTGCACAAGGATCTCCTGGGGGGCTAGTTAAATGCAGACCCTACCCTCAGGGATTCTCTAGTAGCTGTGCATGGTGGTGTCTAGAATCTACTTTTTAATAGCCACCTAGGGGAATCTGCTGCAGATTGTCCATGAACTGCGCTCCACTATACTGACTTCCTCCTCTCTGTAAGTTGCTTGAAGTAAAGCCTTCTGTAGGCTGTTCCCAGATGTTGGGTTTCATCATGCAGCCAGTGCCCCAGAAGTGGCTATCAGGAGCTTGCCCTGTAGCCTGCCATTACAACCAGGATTTAACACCCATGGCTTTTTCTGAGTTAGGGATCCTCTTCTTTTTTTTTTTTTTTTCCCATGTTCTCACTCATAGGTGGGAATTGAATAATGAGAACACATGGACACAGGAAGGGGAACATCACACACCGGGGACTGTTGTGGAGTGGGGGCAGGGGGGAGGGATAGCATTAGGAGATATACCTAATGCTAAATGATGAGTTAATGGGTGCAGCACACCAACATGGCACACGTATACATATGTAACAAACTTGCAAGTTGTGCACATGTACCCTAAAACTTAAAGTATAATAATAATAATAAATAAATAATAAATAAAAAGGGATCCTCTTCTTAATGCTCCTTTGTTCTCCTGTTTTGGGTGGCCTGACTGGAAACCTTGAAAATCCTTTCATCTTTACCCTGCATATTAGGCCATTCTTGCATTGCTGTAAAGAAATACCTGAGACTAGGTAATTTATAAAGAAAATACACTTAATTGACTCATGGTTCTGCAGGCTGTACAGGAAGCATAGCACCAGCATCTGCTTCTGGGGAGGCCTCAGGGAGCTTTTACTAATGGCAGCAGGTGATGTGGCAGCTTGCACATCAGGTGGTGAGAGTAGAAGAAAGAGAGAGTAAGGCAAAGGTCCCACACTTCACAACAACCAGACTGCATGAGAGAACTCACTAACACGAGGACAGCACCAAACCATGAGGGGTCTGCCCCCATGACCTAAACACCTCCCAGAAGCCCCACGTCCAACATGGGATCACATTTTAACATGAGATTTGGTGGAGACATATTCAAACCGTGTCACCCTGTAAGGTGTAGCCTGATCTAAATATCCAGCATCATGCTTCTGTCTCCCTGGCTGCCATCTCCGTGGACTCCCTAGATCCTCTCTGAAGTGGCCACCCAGGCAAAAAGAATTCCCAATGCTCAGAGCCATAGAGCAAGAATGTAGATCTTCATAATATCTTAACTTCTTCCCTGAAAGAATTACCCCTTGGTTCTGAGAAGGATATTAGTGGGGAATTAATGATGGCCTTGTTATTTCCTTTGTTCTTCACCAGAAAGTAGAAAAGTCATTTGCAAGATGTCTATGGAAAAAAACCTATCCTTTTGTTACTTCAGTGAGTTCAAGCAAGAGTGTTGCTGCCTTTGTTGCCCCAAGGGACATTGTCATCAAATTTTGGAGATATTCTGCCTGCTCCATTACAAGGCAACTTTTCCCATCCTTGCCTGTGTATCCTCCGGGGACCAGTGAAATGGGTGGTTCATTCCCTAAGGGGGATTTATGAATGTCTCTTTCGATATTAATGTGATGCCTGGCAGATGCAATGTTGAGCAGCACAGGTTTTTTACACAGTGCAGAGTGGGGCATGACTTCCTGTGAATAACAGGTATGAGGTGCAATGTGAAGTCAGGCTGTCACCAAAGAGGGGGCACATGTTAACCAGAATAAGTGAGACCACTGCCCCTCTGAACAGAGGGGTCTTAATAGCAAATAATGCTACTCAAGCAGTGAGCAGTGCAATGGTTTTGGACACTTTTATAGAGACAGAGATGGGTTTGTATCATAGTGATGACTGCAAAATAGTTTTTTGGTGACTGGTTTAGTGTTATCTCAGGTAATTCAATTTTCTTAAATATGCACATGTCCCCTCAAAGTCCCACATTAGAATGCCAAGGGTGGAAAACTATTGAATTAGAATCATAGTCCTGTGAGCATTCATTTATCCGTTCACTCAGAAATATTTATTTCACCTCTACCATATAATAGTCAATGCTAAACAGTAAGGCAAAGCATATGAGTAAACCAGAATTCCTACCCGTAAGGAACTTAGAGTCTGGTGAAGGGGAAGTTAGAATGCAATGTGCTAAATGCTGATTTTCAAATGTGCACAGTGTGCTACGATAGCCTGGAGGAGAGAGGAAGTCTCAACCCAAATGGAAGGTGGGTGAAGAGGGAAAGAGGTCAGGGAAAGTTTTGTAAGTGAGACACTGGAAATGAGTATTTAGAGGCTAAGGGTATTTGGAGAGGAGGTAGGAAGATAAACGAGGAGGCAGAGAAAAGGATTAATGGCTTCATCTTTTCCAGTTGTCAGTCAATCCTTGCCAGTTGTCCAAGTTTTACCACCTGTCAACTAAAACTTAATTGAGAGGAATCTCTCATCAAGAGGTTAATTGTGACACAGATTCCCATATCCAGGGGAAAAATCCATCACCTGTGCAGACTGCTTCTTTGTTGGCATCTGGAACAGTCCTCTCTGTTCGCAAAATGTAGATATTTGCAATTGTGGTATTTCCAGTCCTCAGGTTCTTCCTGAGCTTCTTATCTTTCCTTGAATATCCTCACGTATATTTAAAGCCTCTTGGCATTCCTTTCCAAATGGACTGAGACTGTCTCCACTTCTCCTAGACCCCTTTTTTCCCTGGCACTCCAATCTTGAATTGAAGGTGTTTTCAAGGACAGAGCAGAATTCCCAACTCAGAAAAAAGGAAATTCATCAGGCAAAATTCATGACTTCACACATCCTGTGGTTGCAGCCTCCTGTTATTTTTGTATTTCTCCAGTGCTGGAAGGACATCAAGGAGCCTTCTTTCTCTTACTTTCACCACTCTGACCACTGTTCCAGCCGCTCCTTTGGGATTCCTCCAACTTGCAGCTTCACTCCATATGTTCTTCTCTTTCCTACCCAGCTTCTGTTCTCCTCCCCTGCCTCACCCTGTTCCTTTTTGCTTTACCCCTTTTCTCAGATGATGTGTGTATGTCTCCCCTGGCTTTTGCAATTCCATAGGGAAGGGGTCAGACTTCCTGGTGCCTGAAGAAAGTGTGAGCAGAGTTAGTTTCTAGATGATTCCAAACTTAGCGTGAGTCTTAATTCCTTTTCAAAAAATGTGAAAATGTAAATGAATTAATGAAGCGATCAGAGAGAAGTAGATAAATCAACATACCAGCAAATTATATGAAACAGCAAGCTGAAGCCTGGGATCTCGTCAGCACCATGCAGGTAAGACCGTCTATTTGATCTCTAGAAATAATGGAAGGAATTTTTGTCCTGGGTGTGTATTGAAGGCAGTTCTTGTCTTTGTCATTATTGCGTAAAACTGGCTAGAGTTTTAAGGAACTAAGGCCCGGAATCTAAGAGAAGTCCTCGGTGCAATCCTGCAGAGCAGCTAGGGGCAGCCTGGGCAGCAGTAGTGTGGCTTACCTGAGAGTGGGGCTTTTAAGATAGAGGAGGGACCATATGCAGGGGTAGATGTCACTGAGAAAGAAAGTCAAGTCCAGTCTAGGTTATATGAGAGTTTAGGGCATCCCAGAAAATTAGGGGATATTTTCACTAAGGCCACAAATGGTGTTGACAATCTCAAACTGTGCATGCTTATAAGTAGGACATGCTTGGGTAGCAAAGTTAGATTACTGTCTGTGTAGGAACATGGGTGATAGAGTCAGACAGACCAGTGCTCTGACCTAGTTCTGCACTTGCCAGCTGTGAAACCTCAGACTTTTTCCTTAACTCCTCTGAACCCTCAGTTTCTTCACACGAAGATGGGATCATAAGGCCTATCCTTCAGGGTTGTGATGTTGCAGGTGAAGTCCCAGGCACAATACCTGGATATACTGGCTATCCAGAAGCTGTTAGTCTAGCCTCACCGGTCATACTCTCAGAGTTGGTGGCGGACAAAGGCATGGGCACAGAGTGGCAGTGTGACATGGCAAGCACTATAAGAGAGATGTTCACACGTTTGGGAGTGTGGGGACTGGACTAGGAGTCCAGGAAAGCATCCTGGAGAAGGTGACAATTGAACTGGGCTGAAACTCCCGGGGAATAGCTATGTATGAGCTGTCCCCCTGGCCGTCCGCTGTGTGAGTGTGGAACAGCAAGGGAACAGAGCCAACAGTGGCAGGGTGGAGATGACCCAGACTTATTGCTCCAGAGATGAATGTCATTTCCCTTAAGGGAAGCTCACACAATTAAGACCCTAGCTTGCAACTACTTCACACTCATCTTGTCTGTCATTGACAGCCCATTGGCAGGCCTTTTCATTGAGATAAATACAGTAAGAGGGGGTAATTCTATTGACTAATTTCTCAGCCAAGGGAGCTCTTGAAGTCTCCAATTTCCCTATGGTCTTTGCATAAAGGAGTCCAGGTTGGTTGAGAAGTGAAAATTCGAGGGCAATTGGAATCAAGAGAAGGAAACGGTGTGGAGCATAGGCTGAAATAATGCGTGGAGACAGGAGCGTCATGTTCTAAACCCAGTCCAGTAGGAGCAGACAGTTGCCTTTGCTCCTCAACCCACTTCTACTAACCCATCTATTGACTAGTTTATGCAACAGCTTTAATACATTTTCTGCTTAAATGTTAATGGGCACAAATGAGTCATCACTTTGGTTCTCCTAGGAGAACGTGACCTCGATCAGGTCATTTCTCCTTCTCTGGGTCTCAGCTTCTCCATCTTTAAAATGGGGAATTAGTGTGACAACAGTCTCTGGATTTGTCCAGCTCTAATGTCTAGGGCTGCATGGATTTGCATTTCCGAGAACTGCAGGTCCCAAGAGAAAACAGATACTCAAGAGAAGGATGGAGAGTGGAGACAGAAGAGTCATTTGGAGGAAATTTGGCCACTAGGGGAGCCACTGAGCAACACTGCGTCCACTACAGATTGAGCTGGATACCTCTGTAGGAGTCCTGTTTTCTATTTTGTACCAGGGCACCCTGTGGTTTAGCAGCAACCCTGGGGAGCGGTAGTGTTTTCTCAGGATTACAGGGTGCTTCATCTGACACGCACCCTGTTCCTGTCCCTGACCCTTCTTACTCATATCTCCTAGGACATATTACTCACATTACTCATATTACTAGGAGACAGTGCTGTGTCCTAGCACCTGACACTGTGCTTGGCACTTGGTCTTAACTCCATAAATGTCTATTCTGCTAGCTGAACTGAGCATCCAGCCCTCCCAGGGGGCTAGGGAGAGAGACATTGAATGAGGACAGAGGACAAGCCAGTCCTTCCTGGATTTCTCTATAATAACTAATCTTATCCATTATGGCTGATACTTACTAGTTTTTCTCTCAGAGATTGGAGCAGAGGCCCAAGCGTCTTCACCCTCTGCCTTCTTTGTGGCAATGGCAAGGTGGAAGAGGGGATTCTCAGTGAGTTAACTTGTTAGTATTTGCCTTCAGCTATTTTCATACTTCCTAAATTCAGGCAGGCCACGTTCCAGAGCTGTGGAAGCTGTTGGGTGGTTGATAAGTCTATTTTAGAAGGTGAGATGCAAGAGTCAGCCTGGGTCTGTCTCTCCTGATTTTGACCATTTGCTTCCAGGAAGGAGACTTCTCTTTCCCGAGCTGGGAAATGGAGCAATAAAAATCCTACCCACTATGCCAAGGAGAGAACATTAGTAGAGACGGGGTTTCACCGTGGTCTCGATCTCCTGACCTCGTGATCCGCCCGCCTCGGCCTCCCAAAGTGCTGGGATTACAAGCGTGAGCCACCGCGCCCGGCCACATCTGACTATATTCTTGAAAGGCAGCCAAGTATAGTAAAAAGAGCATGGAATTTGAAGACACAGATTTAACTTCTGGCTCTGTTGTTTCTTAACTCTGAATCCCTTTCCTTGTCTGTCAAATCAAAAAGCTATCTTGAAGTTATTGTGAGGATTAAATGAGAGTATTCATTTATTATTTCAACAAACATTTATTATACACTGCATTTATTAATCAGGATAAATAACTCTTACTGCCTCAGTAAGTAAAGCTCTCAATCTCAGTCGTGCAACATAACAAACTAAAAATTTTGATGTAGGTTGATCAGAGTCACCCTCCATCCAGTGACTCAGGGATCCAGTCTCCCTCTATGATGTGATGATCTGCTCTCATTACATACTTGCTAAAGCTGTTGTAACAAGGGAAGAGAGAGATGGGTGAGGTCCATGCCTTCATACCTTGGACCAGAAGGTCCAAACATCTATTCATGTTTCCATTTGTGAAAACTTAGTCATATGCTTCCAATTTAGCTCCAAGCGAGCTCCAAGGCTGAGAAATATTTCTGCGTTTTATCCCAGGAAGAGGGAGCAGTGTGGAGAACAAATAGCATTGTCCCCCCCACAAGCATCTTGTGTGTGTCAGGAACTGTTCTGAATAATGGGAACATAGAGATGAACCAAACAAAGTCACTGTCCTCAAGGAGCAAACAGTCCAGAGATAAATGTTTAAGTGCCATTAGCTCTTATGATAATTCAACTATCCTTTTAAATTCTCTAATTTTACCACTATTTCCTCTTATCAATCATTATTATATTCTAAATATTCCCTGTTCTTCAAAACTTATTTCATGCCTATTGGTTTCATATGAGTCATCCCTGACTCCCAGCATACAGGGTAAGTCCCTAGGGCAAGGTCTACCTCTTGGTTACCTTTCCTCCCACGTAATCTAATGGGGAACCAGACACATGGCAGAGCTCCTTTTCCCGCAGACATTTGTTGCATTGGAATTTTGTGTTTGTATCTCTTTGTTTCCTTCCCTCAATCATATTTCTCTTCTCTCTTTGCTCATGGCTTCGCCAAGACTCCCCTCCCTAGCCAGACTGTCACAGGCTAGAGACACCTAGTTTCTCCACCCAGCCTCCCCTCTGACATCTGGGACCTTGCTATTATCCCCAGAAGAAAAGAAACGAATCATGTCTATCCTTTCTCTCCCTGCCAAACTCTTTCTCCTGGGACTAAGCACGAGCTGGCCCCTGGGAGAACTGCCTGGGTTCTTGGGAAAGGGTGGCTGTCTACAGAGTTGACCGATAGGAACATGAGAAGCTGGAAGTAAACAAGTCAAAGGGTGAGACACACAAACAGAGACTGTGGTCACTCTAGGGAATTGTTTGAGGCCACTTCTCTGGGCTCCCTTCCTCGAATGTCACCTCAGACATCCCTCCTGCAGCCCTCATGTCCCAGGGTGGAGGTGGGCAGTGCCCCGCCACAGCTCATCAAGCTCCACTCCTCTCTGATGGAGAGAGCCTGGCCCCAGCCAGGGCTCAATGCTCTTATCGTCCCAGCAGCCGGGTCCTGCCATGTTGGTGAACAATAATGGATTCGGCCTCCTGTGTTCATCATTACCCCACACCTTTAATCAGGAGTGTTATCCGCAGCTCCTGCCCAGGCCTCATTTAGATTTCTTGTTTGTAGCAATAATACCCTTTTAATATGCTAAATGAGCGAGCAAATGAGCCTTCCTCCACTTGCGAGGTTTTTAAAAACATCCCTTCTTTAGTGGATGAAGGTCATTCTTTTGACACATTAATACTTAACTAGGAGGCCCTGTTTATTGTCTGGGGTCACTTCAGCGGCTGTCACAGCATATTAAAGAGCGCAGGATTGCCTGTGCCGGAACAATGCAGCTAGGTAGGAGATGCGGGCGGGGCGGCCCCTTGCCGGATTCCCTTCCCTGGCTCTCATTTAAACTCTGCGGCCGTTATTAATACTTTAATTTGTAGTGCATTAATGAATTCTAATCCCCATTATGTGTTGAGCAAATGGGCCTTCAACAGGCTCTGTGCAACCCAAGTGAGTCCTGGCTGCGGGTTAGGCAGACGCACAAATGGTATTAGCAGGGCAGGGGACTGGGTGCTCTCGGAGCCGCACAGGGAGGCAGCAGGAACACTGGCTCTCTGCCACTCAGCAGTAGACAGAAAAAGCAGCCAAGGAAAGAGAGAGCACCCTGACGGTGTTGTCCGAAACCTCTGCCCCACTGTACCAGCTCTACCCTTAGACTTTCCAGATATGGGAACCAATTTTCCCCATTCCTGCTGAAAATTTTTCTTCAACTGTAAAATGGAGATAATGATAGCACCTACCCAGGTATGCATATTAAAGGAGGTAATATAGAGAGATGGCTTAGGGCGCATAGAAAACACTTAATAACTGTGAGTTATCATTGCCATTCCCTGACCAAACCCCCCACTGCTCCCTGCTCCACTGGGACAAGTTAGAGGGAGTGACTCCCTCCTTTTCCCTCCAAAGTACATCATCAGTTTGTACTTGTCTCTGTGAGTGCTTCTCCCCCTCGCAGGGCACTTGTGTGTGAGTCTGATTTCTCTTTTCAAGCAGATGCCCCTGAGGACAGGGACTATGTCATTTTCATTTTTACACCTTGCCCTCACCCAGTGTTTAATAGTGGCGCTTGTCAAAAAGCACTCACCTTCATCAAGGACTTCTTGTACAAACAATCGAACAAATGAAGCGGGCCAGACTAGGTTCGCCTCTCCATGTTGCGGGACCACAGTCTTGCCACCTGTCCCTGGGAGGTGGCTCGCTGAGCTCTCTTCTCGGTGTGTCTAGTGTTTACTCATCCCGAGTGCTTGGCTCAAGTCCTCCTGGCCCCCTCCCTCCTCTGAATTCTATTCTTGTTTCTTTAGCCACTCAGTGGCATCAGTTTGGTTGTGTCCTCCTATTGGGTGACACTGTAAACCCAAAGGCAAACATTGATTCTCTTATTTTATACATGGTGCGCCTTGTACAAAATGATTCGAAAGCCAGCTGATTTTAGCATAGCCTGGAAAGAGATGTCTATACGCAAGGACCTGCGCTCATTTTGCTTTGCATGCAACATGAGGGCAGGGACTATATTCCACACTTCCTTTATATGTCTCCCATCCTAATCCGCTGCTTCATTCAATTCTGAAGGGATAACAATAACCACTGTTTATAAGGCTTACACTGGGTCAGGCGCTATGTTGGGCACTTATATTATCTCATCTCATCTTTACAATAAATTTAAGACATATAGGTCCTATTATTCCCATTTTACAGATGAAAAAATGTAGCTCTTAACTGCTTTAACTTTACTTCCTTGCTCAGTAATGTGTCCTAGAACCTCAGAAGAAATCTTGCCATTGGCTGAATGTTTGTGATCCCCCAATATCCACAGACTGAAATCTGATATATATATTGTGATGATATTAGGAGGTAGGACTTTGGGCAGTGATTAGGTCATGAGAGTGGAGTTCTCGTGAATGGTATTAGTGCCCTTATAAGAAGAGACACCAGAGAGCTTCCTCTCTCTCTGCTCTCCATCGTGTGAAGACACAGCAGGAAGGCAGCTATCCTCAAACCAGGAAGAAAGCTCTCACCAGATAGAATCTGCTGGAGCTTTGATTTTGTGCTTCCCAGCCTTCGAAACTATGATAAAAAAATAAATGTTTGTTGTTTAAGCCCCTTTGTGAACGATATCTTTGATATAGCAGTACCCTAAACTAAGACAAAACTTAAAGGCCATTTAGAATACTTATGTGTTTAGTGGAGGCATCTCTGACTCAGAGAGGTTTGGGATTGTCCATGGTCACTTGGCTAATCTGTGCAGCCAGTCTTCAAAGCCAAACTCTTTCTTCCTGTCACCCCACCCTGAAGAGGCAGGTCATTTGACAGGGCAGGTTGTTTGACAGGGCAGGTCATCCTGCTAAAAGAATGAATGAACCCAGTTGGAGCCAGAGACTGATGCTGGACCCCACAGGGATGGGTCAGGGCTGCAAGGCCAGCCCCTCCTGCCTCAGGACCATGAGCAGTTGAGTCAGGCCCTGGTCAGGGTTGCTGTGCCCTCTGGACTCCCTGGGAAGGGATCTCCTTTCTAACCTTTATGATACCTTTATCAGCTCAGTGCAGCAAGTACCTATAGAGTCCCTGCTCTGGGATAAAAAAAACCCTTGCTAAACAACAGAGACCCTGATGCAGAGACCCTGATTCCAGCCTCATCTTAGTGACTAGCCATTTATGAGTTTTCACACGTAAGTTCCTGACCTGTCCCATGACAGCGTTTGTCCTGTGGGACCAGGTACTCTAAGTAGAGGGCCACATGCCTTCCTGACTCCACTGCCCCCAGCTCATATGGATGGCAGGCTACTGCCACTGCCAAGGCCACTCTGAGGGCCCCTCCCCTAAAACTCCAGCACACACTGCTCTCCCTCCCCCTCTTTGTGTCTTTTCAGGACCCACGGTCCAGGTATTTGAAAAAGTGGCAAACACTCCTGATGCATCTTATGCTTACCCAAACCTCCAGCCTGTGGGAGACAGTGGGCCTCTTTCTTCCATCAGTGTGGGAATTTTGTTAGACTCAAACTTCGTTTTCAGTGGCACCCAACAAACAACTTTCTTGATTCTCTCTGCCACCCCACCCACACGTCCCAGCATGTCTCATTGTTTTTACTGGCACAGATGTAATCAGGCCTGAAGTTCACTGAATCAGAAATCAAAAGGCAAAAGAGAAGACAGTGACAGATTGCACCCTGCAGGGGAAATGGGCCCTCTGGCCAAGTTGCCACCTTGCTCTTCCCTAGTGCACCCATCTGAGGTCACCCAGCCAGTCCTGGTCTCTGCACTCTTAAGGTGCTCTCAGAGCCAAAGGGTAGCCTTCCCTCTGGAGGAGGTGCCAAGTTTGTCTCCTGTGTTTGTGTGGGTATGTGGGGGATGGGCAGGTGGGTGTAAGAATATGTGGGTTGTATGTGTAGGCGGACACTGGGGGATCTGTATAATCGAGCTCATATGAATAATATATGTGTAGGTGAAGAAATGTGTATATGCATGAATGGAGGTTAGTTGTGTGTGTGTTTATTGGGGGGTGTAGAAAAATTGCAGGCATTTGAATATGTACATGCAGAATGTACCTTGAGTGTTACATGAGTGCTTGAGTGTACTTGAATGATTTGATGTATGCATGGGCATGTTTGAAAAATTTTGCTATGTATGTGCCTGGGGTGTTGGTGTATGTGTTTTTGCAAGTAGGGATTATATGGGAGTGGTGTGTGTATGGATGAGAATGTGATAACTGCAGTATTAATTTTGTTTATAAGTTTGGGGTTATATGAGTTTGAAGGTGTCTATGAACTGTGAGTTTGTGAATATGTTTGTATAGAGCAGCAATGTGTGTTATATATCAAGGGTATACATGGAAGACTTGTGTGTAAAGATGGACAGAGGCCAGGCACAGTGGCTTATGACTATAATCCCAGTGCTGGAAGGCCGAGGTGAGAGGATCACTTGAGCCTAGGAGTTCAAGACCAGCCTAGGCAACATAGGGAGACCGGTCTTTACAAAAAATAAAAAATACAAAAGAAATTAGCCAAGCATGGTAGCATACGCCTGTAGTCCTAGCTACTCAGGAGACTGTCACGAGTATTGCTTGAGCACAGGAGTTTGAGATGGCAATGAGCTGTGATCGCATCACTGTACTCCACCTTGGGGCAAACAGACTAAGGCCCTGTCTCTAAAAAAAAAAAAAAAAAAAAAAAGGATAGATTTAAGTGTTTTTAAGTGTTGTAGTTATGAGCATGAGTGAAAGTGTTAGCGGAGCATATGTTCATAAACAGGGGTTCAGGGACATTGGTGAATATGAGGGTGACTGAATGTATATGTAGAAAACAACCCGAGGGTCTGGTATGTATATAAGTATGAAGGCACATGCAGTGGCGTGCTGGGGCTGGCTTCTCCTGGCCCATGAGAGCTGTTTGTTAAATTTAGGGATTTTGTGAACTGGTGATTAAACTCAGCCATTATTAAAAATTAAATTGTATATACTTACAACTAAATAAATTAATAAAAATAAAGGTTATAAATAATTAGAATTCACCCCTTCCTAATTATTTTACATTTTACTCTTATCCATGTCTTGAGGTTTTTTTTACATCAGTTGTGTCTCTATGGTGGAAATACTATGCAATGATGTGTTACTGCTTATCTCTTCCCAACTGTATGTTCAGTGACACTGTGTTAATAATTTGAAATTGGCCATTGTAGGAGTATTTATGTTATGGAAGTTAGCAAACTCTACAAATCAGGATCTTTTATTTCTGGAGAGCTGGTTGCTAAATATTTACCAGCACACAGGTGTATATGAGTGTTTTGTGTGTGTATATTAGTGAGTATGTTGGTTGGGTATTTTTGAGGTGGGATTTAGAAAGTTGTGTGTGAATTGTTGGTGAATAAGTGTTTATAAACAGAATGAATGAATGTGTATATAATCTGTACATACATATGCTAGGTAAGTCAGGGTAATTGTTAACCTAAAATCCATGGATATTTAAGGTGTCAGGGGATGAAATTCAGAGAGTCCATGAACTTGAATGAGGAAAAAAATTACACCTTTATTTTCACTAACTTCTAACTAAAATGTGACATTTTTGCCAATATGAATGTAGCTAACAATACACAGTAGTATTAACAGTGTTTACGCTTTTATTATCAATAGAAATCATGGATATGTTATTTACGGGTCTTGCAGATATGTCAAAATATTTATAGTCATAACAATGTTAATAAGATCCATCATTAGATATTATTTGAGGATTTAATAAGAAAGCACATGTATTTCCAAACTCTAAATTGGTTTTAAAAACATTTTGATTATAAATCATGCTGCTATAAAGACACATGCACACATATGTTTATTGCAGCACTATTCACAACAGCAAAGACTTGGAACCAACCCAAATGTCCATCAATGATAGACTGGATTAAGAAAATGTGGCACATATACACCATGGAATACTATGCAGCCATAAAAAGGATGAGTTCATGTCCTTTGTAGGGACATAGATGAAGCTGGAAACGATCATTCTCAGCAAACTGTCGCAAGGACAAAAAACCAAACACCGCATGTTCTCATTCATAGGTGGGAACTGAACAAAGAGAACACCTGGACACAGGAAGGGGAACATCACACACCAAGGCCTGTCATGGGGTGGGGGGACGGGGGAGGGATAGCATTAGGAGATATACCTAATGTAAATGATGAGTTAATGGGTGCAGCACACCAACATTGCACATGTATACATATGTAACAAACCTGCACGTTGTGCACAGGTACCCTAGAACTTAAAGTATAATAAAAAAAAAATAAATAAAAACATTTTGAAAACTGTATTTTAGTATAATTATTATTTTGTAATTTTATGTATTTCAAAACAGTTTTCTGGGGGGATTTGTGGGTTTAATCAGATTGCCAAAGGGGTCATAACACCAAAAATACCATTACATGAATATTATGTGCAAGTGTAGTTGACATGTCAACAAGTAGGGTGTGTGTGTGTGTGTGTGTGTGTTTATGAGTTGGGATCTGAGAATAGAAGTGACTTGTAGGCTATTAGGCTATTGGGAGTGGTGAATGAATGACAATGAAATTATGTTTATGATCTAATCCCTAAGACCAGCTTCATTTTTTTCCCCTAGAGAGATCCAGGGAGGCCTGAAGGGCTGGGGAATATTTCATCAAGAGTGGGACATGAACTGAATTCTAAACATTTTCCTTCTAAGACAGACTTACTCCAAAGTCCTTCTTATACAATTCTTGTTAGCAGAACATAAATTTACTTCCTGAATTCTGGCTGAGCATAGATGGGGCAACATTTCTCACCTGATTCAGGAAAATTCTTGCCTTGTTGCTGCAGACAATTCCTGATCTCTGTGGACACAGGAACTTTGGCCTCATCTCTGACCGGTTATTTTACTTGTCTTTTTCTGCAGACACATAAAAACCCACCATGACATATTGCAACTTACCGCTTTTTGGTGTAGCTAGATATATTCCACTTTTTACCCCACTCTGGCCTTGCCCTCATTCCCAGACTGTCCTCCAAATGACATCACCTGTGTCTGACCTCTTCTACAGCTCTGCTTTTTGGCTGGGGTGTTTGCCAGCTTGGCTAGCTTCAGATTTCTCTAGGGAATAGCTTTGCCAGCAAAAGGTCGGAGAAAAAGAAGGTGACAAAGGAGGAGGAAAGTCTGGAATTGCATTCTGGTGCTTTCTGCTGAAGGAATATGGGCCCAGAGTGAGGGCTTTCAGAGTCAGAGCCCCCAGCTGGCTGCCCCTTCCTTGTTATCAAAGAAATTCAGCTCACAAAATTTCTGACACTGATTGGGGTTTCATCCTGGTATTTATTTATCATTAGCCTCCACAGCTGACAGGCGGTCCAGAGCTTTCCTTCTCTGGACTTTCAATACAACAACTTCCTCCAGGTAAGATACTTTCAAAGTCTTCCAAAGGACAGTCAGTGGACATGCCTATAAGCCTCCAGACAAGATGAAGTTCTTCACCCTTTCCAAGTCAGGTCTCACAAGGCTTCCTCAAAAGCTGTTCTAACTTAAAATCCCTCCTGCTTCAGTTTAAGCCTCTTGATCAGCCCTTGGAGGAGATGGAGCAAAGCTGTGTGATCCGTGAGTGTTGGGAGACACCTGCCAGTCTCTTTCAAAACAACCCAGGATGCTATACTGCCCGAGAGCAGCACTGAGGCATGATCTTGAGAGGTCTCTGGAACCTAAAATGGTCTTTGTGCCCACTCAAATGGAGGGAGGTAAGTAGTCTTTGAATGCACACACAATTTCACTACCTGCTGTTGCCTCCGTGCTTGTGTCCTTCGTAGGAATGGGCATTGGCTGCTTCTGTGATTAGCATCTAGCAAGACTTCAGACCTCTTGATGTAATCTTACATAAGATGAATAAGCAGAAATAATACCAAGAGGTACCTCATGGACTGATGATGAAGAACAAGGAGTCATAATATTCTCTATTACATACACAATTTCACTGGTTGGGATGGTTGCTGGAATCATAAAAAGGGTCTTTCTTGGCGAGAAGAACTGCAAGCTAGCTTTGTCCTCTAAGTCTGCTCAGGCAGCGGCCGGGGGAGATTGCAGTGGTCTGATTCACACAGCCATTCAGTCTTTGCTACCCACAAGAGGCTGATAAACTATGAGTTTGTCACTTGACGCCAGGCCTATGTCCTGAATTTGTGTATCTAACGCAGGAAGGAGCTGGAGAATGTGTGATTTCCAATGCCTGACCTTGTCAGGTGCTGCTAGTTAGAAAGTATTCTCTGTACCCTTGTTAGAAAATTTTCATTTAGAAAACCTGGTGAATTCCTTGAAAATCCTGACTCAGGATGGAAAGAAGAAGCATTGCTGAGAAGTATTCATTTGAAGTCTGACATTCAGTGAGACAGGAGATAAGGCTCCTCCGTTTCTGATAGTTCTGCTTTGAAGGATGGAAAATGGGAAAGTTACTAGAGAGGATAGAACGATGGGGATGGAGCTTAGCTACCTGGGGCTAAGGCAGAGGCATCTGGTGTTTGTGATTTCCTGTAAGAGGTATGCTTGGATTTGTGTTCTCTGTACTTACTAAGAAAAAAATACAACCTTGCATTTTGAATATGAGTGTCACCAACCACTCATGTATTTCCATCCTTCTCAGAACTATGTAGCCTGCCAAAACTCTTCAAAATGAGCTTCAGGGGAAGATCGCTAGATGCGTTCCTCAATTCAAAGAAGGCAAAAGCTAGGCAGAAGTTACCTGTAGAGGGTGAGACTCCTCCCAGCACGGATTTCTCCAGGTCCTCATCCCCATAGCTGGGCTGGAACTGAGTCAGTTCCTAGATCAAGCAAGAGGAATTAATCTACACCACACCCCACTCCCACCCGCTCATGTCCCCCTTGTTGTTTACAAAGTAGACAGGTCAATTAGTTAAGAACATAAGCTTATGGGCTTCAAATACCAAGATCACTTGATATTTGTATCACTTTGGCTACCTAACTAAACTTTCTAAGCTTCAGCTTCCTCCCTTCTATCATGGGGATAATGACAGTACCTTCCAGGTATAGTTGTTACAAAAATTGGGGTAAGCCAGGTAAAACGATCAGCCTAAAGCCTATGCATATTAATACTCTATAAGCATTGTTTGTGGTTTCACTGTTGTTAGAGAAAGGGGGGATCTCCTTTCTCTTGGGCCTCAATCCTTTGTCCCACTGACTCTGTGGGTTTCTTTTTTTTATTTTTTTTATTTTCGGTGGAATGAATCTTTAATTATTATATATAAAGTGTTCATAATGTTTTCTTGACGTTATTCTATATAACATCAATAGTGTCGTATCAGTTTTTTGGATTAGTATTTTTCTGGTGTACATTCCATTTATTTTTCGGTATTAATATTTTTCTTATTTCAGGAAGTTCTCGTAAACATCATACCTTGATTTCCAAAAGTCCGATTTGACAGTGTCTTTCAAATGAAGAGTTTATCTGAGCTTCTTCATCCACTTAAATCTGCTTCTAGCATTTTTGGTTTCTATTTTCCCACATTTTCGGTGCTTCCTTCTACTTCCCAGTCTTTTTTTTATATATATATATACTTTAAGTTTTAGGGTACATGTGCACAATGTGCAGGTTTGTTACATATGTATCCATGTGCCATGTTGGTGTGCTGCACCCATTAACTCGTCATTTAGCATTAGGTATATCTCCTAATGCTGTCCCTCCCCCCTCCCCCCACCCCACAAGAGTCCCCAGAGTGTGATGTTCCCCTTCCTGTGTCCATGTGTTCTCATTGTTCAATTCCCACCTATGAGTGAGAACATGCGGTGTTTGGTATTTTGTCCTTGTGATAGTTTGCTGAGAATGATGGTTTCCAGTTTCATCCATGTCCCTACAAAGGACA
>NW_026652286.1:87568473-87631290 GCF_009828535.3 Hylobates moloch | reverse complement strand
GGCCTTCTATATATTCTATCTAGAGTCCTGTTCTAGAAGCCCAGTGTTAGGATTTAGAACTGGCCTTCTATATATCTTGGTGGGTTTTTTTTCTATATATTTTCTATAGATTTGGTGGGGTTTTTTTTTCATGTTACTTTTGTAAGGTAGGCAGTTTTTAAATTATGGGGCAACGAGCACAATGAATTGATGTTCATGTCACTCAGGACACATGACAGCCATGTGTGGGACACATCCTTTTCTCTTCCTGATCCACCACCCAAATGGGCATTTGATATATGGATTTCAGACCTTCTTCTGCAAAACTCAGGCTTCTCTGAACCTGACAAATATCCACAATGTGCTGACTGAAAGATGGTAATCAGCCATGTCATAGGCCCACTCATCTATGCTGAGCTTTTCATCATTATTCTTTTTTATAATGAATATTGTTATTGTTTTGTTATTCCTTTTATTTTTATTTCATATTTGTAAAAGCATTAGACAATTTTGGAAGCATTTTCACTGCAAGCATTTCCTCTGACTCACGGTGGTCTTGAAAGGAAGGCAGTGAAGATATTAGTGGCGATGTGTTCTCCTGGAGGGAGTCACATCTGAGTGCTGAGAGGATGAAGGAACTGGGTGGTGTCCGGAAGTGATCCAGGTCTTCTGGCTCCACTTCCAACGTCTCCCACCAGCCTATGCTGTCTCCTTCTGGTGGCATGCCCTCGTTGTATTCAGGAAGGGTTTGGCCTGCAGAGCGTATGAGTGTGTACAATAATGAGGTGCATGATAACAGGGCTCTACGGTGTCATGCATACTGTTCAATTGATGTCAAGGAGTGTTGGTATCACCCTGTCCCTACTCCTTTCTCTTGAACAACCTCCCCTAGACAGAATCAATCTCTCCCGCCTCTGTTCTCCTGTGCCATGTAATTCAAAAGTGCTAGGAAAACACTTATAAGACTGTAGTACAGATTGGTGTAAAAGGATGGCTTGGCTGAGACTAGAATATGACAACTTTGAGGTTAAGCAACACTCCCCTAGAGACCTTCTCTGTGCTCTGGGCAGAGAAAATCACTCTAACTGTCACGAAATGTTCAGGGACCCTGTTACAGGTGTCAGGCAACATCCTGTGATTTCTCTGGGGCCCAGGGGCTCCATGGGAAATAATCTGAACCTTTATTTGGAATTCAGAGTTTCATAGATATATCTGATGGACTGAATGGGGAGGGGGTCCCCACAGAAAGAAGAAAAAAGTGGAGACTTATAGAAAGAAATCTCCATAAGTGAGTAACGAGTCTGCCAGAGTAAGCTAGGTGCAACCCCAAGGTCTGAAGAGTGGAGGGGACAAGGACCCTGGAGCAGAGTGAGGCTGCACTGAAAGCCATCTGCATCTTCTCACCTCCCACCTCCTCTAGTGAAGCTGTGCCTCCTGTGAGAGAAAGGAGGAGACAGGACTCCTGAGTGATTACGTGTCCCAGCCCCTCTGCTGTGGGCCCCCTCTGAAGGGGCTGGGCCCTAAAAGTGTTGATTTCCCCACCAGCTATAGAGAGAGGTGATCAGTGGAGTTCAGCAGGCAGAGACATTATAGAAATTGATAACTGCACCACCGAAGAGAGTGCAACTGCCCTAGGGCCACCCAGAGCTGTGTGCAAGCCGGCAATTTGCTCCATGGGCTTTACTGTCTAATACTGCTGGAGGCATCCAAATTCCAGAGATGTACCGAGCAGTAAGGGCAAGACCGCACAGATCAACAGTCACCAGCATGGCTTGTGTGTGATGCACCCCAGCTCTTTGGGGGTACTTCTTTTATTTTTTTTTTTTATTTTTTGAGACAGAGCCTCACTCTGTCTCACCCAGGTTGGAGTGCGGTGGCTCGATCTTGGCTCACTGCAGCCTCCGCCTCCCGTGTTCAAGCGATTCTCCTGTCAGCCTTCTGAGTAGCTGGGACTACAGGCGCACACAACCACATCTGGCTAATTTTTGTATTTTTAGTAGAGGCGGGGTTTTAACATGTTGGCCAGGCTGGTCTCGAACTCCTGACCTCAGGTGATCTACCCGCCTTCGCACCCCAAAGTGCTGGGATTACAGGTGTGAGCCACCGCGCCCAGCCTGGGGGTACTTCTATAGAGACACCAGAAGTAAGGAAGACTGAGGCCTTGGTGTATACAAGTAAGACTCTTAAAATGGTTGAATTGCAGACTTCCGAGCTGAAGTTGCCTTTTTCTAATGTGATTTCTCCCTCCTAAGCTACCAGATTTCTAAGACAGGAAGCAGGTCTTATTTGTCTTTACAGGTAGAAGACGCTTAAGGATGATTACAGATATTTGTGTCCATAGGTGACAGCCTCTTCCTTTGATTATATGTCCTTTTAAAATATTAATTTTTTAAATTATGATATATATATATATAAAATAAAATTTACCATTTTATCTATTCTTACAGTCTGTTTCAGTGGTATTGGGTACATTCATTTTTGTTGTGCAACTATCGTCATCATCCATCCTCAGAAATTTTTCATCACACCAAACTGAAATTTTAGACACATTAAACACTGACTCCTCATTCCTCCCTTTCCCCAACTCCTGGCAACCACCACCCTACTTTCTATAAATTCCTATAAATTTGACTATTCTCATATAAGTAGAATCATGTGGTATTTGTTCTTTTGTGTCTGACTTATTTCACTGAACACAATGTCCTCAGGGTTTATTCCTATTGTAGCATAAATCGGAGCTTCCTTCCCTTTTAAAGCTGAATAGTACTCCATTATATTGCTGGGCATGGTGGCTCACTCCTGTAATCCCAGCACTATGGGAGGCAGAGGCAGGTGGATCACCTGAGGTCAGGAGTTGGAGACCAGCCTGGCTGGTGAAACCCATCTCTACTAAAGATACAAAAACTAGCTGGGTGTGGTGGTGCGTGCCTGTAATTACAGCTACTTGAGATGCTGAGGCAGAAGAATCACTTGAACCCAGGAGGCAGAGGTTGCAGTGAGCCGAGATCATGCCACTGCACTCCAGCCGGGTTGACTAAGCAACACAATCTCACTCAATAATAATAATAATAATAATAATAATAATAATATTCCATTATGCAACATTTTCTTTATCCATTCATCTGTCACTGGAGATGGGTTGCTTCTACTTTTTGGCTATTGTGAAAAATGCTGCTGTGAATATGAATATCTACAAATTTTCATCTGTGTTGTCTTGCATATTATTTCTTATGCACCCATCTCATCACCCTCTTAGCTCTCTTTACCTAACTCTTATCTATTCTTCTGATCTCATCTTTAAAGTCACTGCCTCCGAGGAGCCCTCAATGACCCCACAGACCAATTTAGTTGCCTCTTCCAGATGCTTCCATAGCTAACCACAGCACAGTTCATTAATATTGTCTCTTTGTCTTTCCCACTAGCCTGTCTGCTTCCTGTAAGAGCGGAACCACCTGTCCAGCTTTCCATCATATGGCCTAAGACCTAGCGCTGTGCCTGGACCACAGAAGCCCTAACAAAATGTTCAACTGTAAGTACATGTTCAGCAAGCCAGGCAAGGGAGGAAGGTGCAATGTGTGCATCTGTAGGCGGCTTGAAGGCTCCTGTTCTTATCTGGCACTTCTTCCCATTTGATCGGGTCCCTTCTCCAGGTGTTTGCTGAATGCTGCTTATGTGCCGTGCTAAGCCCTGAGGATGTGCTAACACTTTGCAAGTTGTGTTCCCTGGATTCCTGGGGTATCCAGGCCAGTTGAGGAGACAGTGGCTCAGTCTGGGGAACCACATGAGGCAGAATGTGATGAAGTAGCAAAATGAGTAGCAGAAGCACACTCAGAAAAGGGAGAACACATTAGTCTCCTATGGCTGTTACAGCAAATGACCATGGACTTAGTGGCTTAGAGCAATTCACATCTCTTTCCTTACATTCTCAGAAGTCAGAAGTCTAAAATCAAGGTGTTGGTGGAGCTGCATTCCTTCTGGAGGCTTCAGGGATGAGCTTGTTTCCTTGCCTTCCCCAGTGTATAGAAGCTGCCTGCATCCCTTAGCTTATGGCCCCTTGCCCCAGCTTCAAACACATCATTCCAACCTCTGGTTCTCTGTTTTATTTATTTATTTATTTATTTATTTAGAGAAAGGGTCTCACTCTGTCGCCCAGGCTAGAGTCCTGCTGGAGTGATATGATCATGGCTCCTGGGCTCAAGGGATCCTCCCACCTCAGCCTCCCAAGTAGCTGTGACTACAGGCACACACAACCATGCCTGGCTATTTTTAAAAAAATTTTTTAGAGACAGGGGCCTCTCACTCTGTTGTCCAGGCTGGTCTTGAACTCCTGAGCTCAAGCAATCCTCCTGCCTTGGCCTCCCAAAGTGCTGGGATTACAGAAATGAGCCACCATGCCCGGCCCTAGCTCATTGTTCTGACCCACTCTCTGGCTCTCTTAGGACATTGTGATTACATTGGGCCCACACTGATAAACTGGGATGATCTCCCCATCTCAATGTCTTTATTAATCACCCACAAAGTCCCATTTGCTAAGAAAGGTAACATATTCACAGGTTACAGAGGGTAGGGTGTGGACATCTCTGGGTGGCCGTAATTCTGCCTATCACAGGGAGTTTTACACGAGCCAAACTAGGGAGAGACCTTGCTAACGGCAGGAGTAATGTGCAGGTTGCAAGAAGATTTGGGAGAGCTGCGGACACTTCAGCTGAAAAGGTGCAGGGTGGCGTGGGAGTTAGAATGTGGAGACAACGGCTGGTTGGGAGAAAAAGGTTTTGGTAAAGGAGGTGTCATAAGGCAGGGTGGGGGTGGGAAGTTGCTGAGGACATGTGTCCAGATTTCCGAGGACCCTGACTGCTGGGCACAGCCATATGGCCTTGATTGGGTGGTCATAAATCCCCCCGGGCAGTTTCTGTGCCAGCGTTCTGCACTCTGTTGGCTCAGTCAGCTCTGGATCACCTCCCAGCATCCTTTTTTACATGCTTTTTAACGAGCACTAACATGGAAGTAGAATAAATCTCCCCAGATACTTACGTGAGCACTTTAGTGGCCATTCCCCTGGCAGCACAGGTAACAGCGAGTAAATAAAAGTGACACCCAGGAGCTGTAGGGCCTTAGTTCAGAGAGAAGTGCTCAGCTCTGAAGTTTGGTGGCCAGCACGGGGCCAGGGCCCACAGGAAAACTGTAGAGCCAGCTGCTTGTAGAGAGCTCAGGAGATGACAGAAGGTGTCCTGTGTCCCCAAGGATGTACCTCTGTGTTCCTGCCTCCATCAGCAGGCTGGAGAACAAGACCTGGTTGGGGAGTGGCGGTGGGGTCTTATTCCTGCTATGATTTCCTTTTCTCTTGTCCTCAGTCTATGGATAGCATCACGGGGAGAAACAGCAGCTGCTGGGGCCATGGTGAAGGTCTCAGCACTTTTTGTTGCCAGAATCCAGCCCCCGTACCACCTGGTGAGGGGCTTTGGGGAAAATGTGAGGTGGGACAGTATGGACCCTGGGCTAAGTTCTCATGGTGCCCTCTAGCTTCCCTCTTCTTCCCTCCCCACCTCTCTCCAGGCAACAGCCAGATATCCAGGGCCTGCCCACTGGTCTGTCTGCTCTGCTCCCACCAGTCTGTCTGCTGTGATCCTGCATATGTCACGCCTGGCCCAGATTTCCATAGTATTGCTGGGAAGTGAACATTGTTAGTTTCAGCACTAACCTCCTTTCTAGCTAAGAGCCCGCCTAGTTCTCGCAGCTTGAAAATAGCCAGTCAACTGTATCCTAGACCTGACTACATTTCCTATCTCTGCAGTTCAAGGCGTTACCACCCAAGTCAAAGCCATCAACATCTTTTTGGTCTAGGAAGCACCTCCTAACCACTCTCACTGTTTCCCCTCTAGATCCTATTGAATTAATTCTCATGTGGCAGAATTAAAACAAAGTAGATCACATCATTCCCCTACTTGAAGACTTCAGTGGCTTGTCTTCTCCCTCAGAATAGAATCCAGCTTCCTCTCGTAGCAGGCTAGACCCTGCACCATCTGTCCCCTTAATCTCGCCTCCTCTCACTCTCCTATTCTCCTTCCAGCCACCTAAAGATACATTCTGGTCCTGAGATACATCAGGGCTACTCCCTGTGCAGAACGGGCCTTCATTCTTGTTTCCCCTCTGCCAGCAATGCCCTTAGTCCCCATCTCAGAGCAGCTCATTCCCGCACTTCACGTAGGCCTCTGTGTGAATGTGACCATCTCCTGGCCACTCACATCTGAAACGGAGCTTCCTTCCTCCCACTCTGTATCTTTGGGGCATTCCTTGACACGGGACATTCATTATATGACAATCTGTTTGTGCTCCTCTGTCTCCCGCTAGAAGGTAAGCTCCATCGAGGCTGGTTTTTCTCATCCACGCTGTGTCCTCCATGGTCAGTACAGTGCCTGGCCCAGAGTAGATATTTAATACATATTTGTTAAATGAATAGATGTGAAGAAATAACACTTCTTAGGCACTGACTAAGGCCATTACTTGCCAGAGACTATGATAGGCGGACAATGTTCATTCCTTGTCCCTAGGAGTGCACAGCCTTCTGGGTAAAGATAAGGAGATGATATATATATATATATTTTTAAATAAATATATGTATATACGTATGTATATGTATATGTGTATATATTTATATGTGTATATGTGTATATATAGGCAACATATATAAATATATAGGCAATATATAGAGAGATTTATATATTGAGGCCAGGAGTTCAAGACGATCCTGAGCAACATAGCAAGACCCTGTCTCTAAATGTATATATAAAGCATTATCACAATAAAACATTTATCACAATTAAAATGCTATATTTAAAGCATTTATCACACTTTAAATATATATTTATATATAATATATGATTATTATATATTTATGTATAATTGATTATTATATGTTTATATATAATATATGATTATTACATATTTATATATAATATATGATTATTACATATTTATATATAATATATGATTATTATATATTTATATATAATATATGATTATTATAATGCATATTTTTGTATAATATATAATTATAATGTATATTTATATATAATATATGTATGTATAATATCTAATTATACACAATATTTATGTATAGTATATAATTATATATAATTAGTATAGTATATAACACAATAAATAACATTTATGTATAATATATAATTATAAAATATTATATAAAAATATAATATTTACAGAGTATGATAAATGCTTTAAATACAGTATGCACAAAGTAGCACGAAAATCAAGTAAGATGACAATTTTTCTCCAAGGTCTAAGGAACTATTAGATAAAGGAGATGGATTTGAACTTGAGCTGAGCTGCCTACTCATCAGTGGACGGTCTCTGAATAGTCCTTAGGAATAATTGGTTGCTGATAAGTCCTGCACATTAGCCGTAGCCATCTTGGATAATTTTGCCCAGAGTACTCAAGGATGCCCATACTTCAAAAGGTGGGCGGAAAGTTACCAGAGTCTCACACTGGTTTCCATTGCAGAGGGAGCTTCACCCTGTCAAAACCAACGGCCTCCCCAGATCCTTATCAGGGCTTAGGGTAGGTGGCAACTGTTCCTAGGACCTCACCAGAGTAGAGGGCCTTCTCTGTGTGTTGCCAAGCCTTGATGACTCACTGTGAGGGCTCCAAGTGCTCACCTTGTGGTGGCCAATGCTGACCCAATGAGCCTGGCCCTGTGATACAGAGAATTGTCTCAGCTGTGTCATACTGGGTGCTGGAGGCTGGTGTGCAGGAGGCCAGGGAAGACTCTGTTGGCTGTGAGTGGCTCTGGGAGGCTTCTCCAAGCTTCCATGTGTCTCTTTCAAGAATCAATAGGAATACTGTGGTGCAACTCCCAGAGGTAGCATCAGTTCCTCAATGCTTCAGAAGCTTCTACCTGTTAGCTCTGTGTCAGCCCCCTAGGAAGCAGCTATGCTGCCGAAGAGGCACCAGTGCGGAGAATCACTTGCAGAGTGTGGAAGGAGAATGGAGAAAGCATCCCAGCCATCTCTGACTAATCAGCAAGGCTGTCTCTAGGTGGGCTTTCTTGCCCGGGATGAACTGTGAAAATAGCACCTGCTGTGAACATAGAAGGATGTATCAATAATCACCCCATATATTTCTCAGAGGTTTTCACACATGTTATATAATTTGGCTTTCACAGCAGTCTTGGGTGGTAGTCATGTGTTTTACCATAGTTTGTTTTGTTTTGTTTTTTGGAGATAGGATCTTACGCTATCCCCCAGGCTACAGTGCAGTGGCGCAATCATAGCTCACTGCAGCCTCAAACTCCTGAGCTGAAGCCATAGCCCTCCCTGTCTCAGCCTCCTGTGTAGCTGAGACTATAGGCATGCATCACTGTGGCCAGCTAATTTTTAAAATCTTTTTTTTAAGAGAGAGGATCTCGCTACGTTGCTCAGGCCTCAGGCTGGCCTTGAACTCATGGCCTCAAGTGATGTTCTGCCTCAGCCTCCTGAGTATCTGCGATTACAGGCATGAGCCATGATGTCTGGCTCTTACCATGTCCTAATTAGTATTTTTCCCATTGCAATTTATTATAGAAATTCTGGAATATATCAAAAGACATAATGAATAAAATAAAAATCACTCGTAATCCCACCATGCAAAGTGTCTATGTTAGTGTATCTCCCACCAGGCTTTTTTTCTAAGACATAAATGTACTAACAGATGTTAATTTATGGATCATTCTGCTCCCCCCAAATCCAGCTAAGATTGTCTCAAATTCCCATACCATGGCCCATAGAAATATGTCTGGAAATTCCTAGAGAGGCCCATGATCTCCCTTCTCTGTCCCATAAGGTTTCTAAGTTGCAAGCCACAGAGACAAACTCAGGCAAAAATGAAAGTTATCAGGAAGTGTGGGATAGCTCACTGAATTGAGAAAATAACCTAAAAATACCACCTCAGAAGGACAGAAACTAAGTATCAAAAAATAATGGATGATTTAGAGCCTATTACCACTGTGATAAATGGACTTGTGCCTTTTTAGTCTTTCTTTCAATCCACCCAAGATTCAAATTCCAGGTACAGTGTCTGATTGGTCTGGATTATTTTATCTGCTCACAACTTAGCCATGGCACGTCAGGGCTCCTGGCTTGACAATCTCACCAATACCACATTCAACTGCAGACACTGTCCCGGATGGGATTGCTATGTAATTAATAAGTGGAACAACAGAAACTTGACTCCCTTGTCTCAAAAATCTATCTTTTGACCACTAATCTATGTGGGAAAGAAAGGATCTTTGTGTATACATCTTTCTTTCTATGGAATACCCTTTTAATCCCCTGAGCTCCCTTGACTTGGCTAACTCCTACTCATCCTTTTCCACTCAAGCCTCAGTTGATATTTTTATACTCTGAGATATATTTCATGACCCCAGCCAAATATGAAGTAGATCCCTCTATTTTGAGTTCTTAGAGCATCACATGGGTCTTTCTATGTAAAAGGTAAGGTCCTTGAGGGCTTCAATGCCATTGATCTACAGGATCTAACATAGGAACTGGTATGTAGAAGGTTCACCCAAAATATTGAGGAATGACTTGACTGACAAGAAAGAAATGTGCTCAGAGTATTTGCCTAAAGAAGGGAAAAAGGGAAGGAAACTGGAATCGACCTCAGAAGGGGAAAGGACACATGATTTAGGAGACAAGAGAACATCATCATTGAAATGAGCATCCCCCACACACCTATGCATAATCCCCCAAAAGCACAAAGGACAAAGCCATGCGAGGGACTTCCATAGATAATTGTAGCCTGAAGCAATTGGCCAAACTGAATGTCCTGTAGGGTAGCCCTCTGCAAAAGCGTTGCAGTGTTTATCCAGGAGACTGGAAGGAGGTTTTGCCCTCATCTCCAGTCATCTGAGGAAAGCAGGAATGTGAGACATGGAAATGGCTGCATGGGCTTTGGCAATGTCCAGTACCAAAAATAACAGAGTTGAGTTTTGTGGGACTGCTTGGTTAAATGTTTCTCTATGCCTGTTGTGCTTACAAAATGTGTATGGATGCCTCACCCAAGCTAGTGGGATAGACCTCCTTAGGTAAAATAATAACCACTAACATTTATGGAGATGCCAGGCACTACGCTAAGGCACTTTTCATAAACAATTTCACTCCATCCTGTGGGCATACTACAGCCTGGCTTGATCAATGGTCGTTGTACCCCTTCTAGAATTACTTCCAATACTACAGCAGCTAGCTGAAAACTAGACTTCCCAGAATGCTTTACAGGGATGCTTTAGTCAATGTGATTTTGGTTTGTCCAATCAGGAGTTGAAACTTGAACTCCTTACTGAATTAAGTGGGGGAGATAAAGAGTGGTAAGTGAGCCCATTTTTCTAATGGACGGATCTAGCTGGTCTAACAGTTGGACCCTGGAGTTGGCAGTTGTGGTGATGGCTTCCAGACTGCTGCATTTCAGGTGTTCTTGGAGCCAGCAATTCCAAGTAGTTTTCTGATTCTTGGATTACATCTAAGGTGATGGGATCCTGAATTCAAAAATTTGGGCAGTGACCTCCTGTTTCCCCAGCTTTCTCACTGTCAGATGCAAAAGTTATCTTAGTGGGTCAGTACAGTGGTGGTACTTTAAAATTTGTTTGTAATGGCTGAGCCTAGAGCCTGCTCCTCCTATTATCCCCCAGTTCTGTAAGCACCTGATTCCCTGTGTTCAATCCTTTTCTGCTTAAAATACCTGGAATGTTTTATGCTTTCTGCAGCTGAACTTTTATTGAGCCATGTAGTATTTTCCCCCATTTCACAAGTAAGAAGACTGAGGCAGAAAAAAATGATACATCACAGAACTAGTAGGTGTGGAACTTGGTTCTGAACTCAGGAAGTTTGTGTGAGTTCAGTATCTGCTTACCACCATGCATGAATAGCCCGAGTGAATATCGGGCCTTCATCGTGTTATTATTTACTAGACACCTTATATGTGTCATGCAATATGTTAACCTCTGGAGCTATTATAGTAAAAAAACAAAGTGTAAAATTCTTCATTTTACTTCTCTTGACTTGCAATGGAAAGTAAGTTATAAGTACATTTAAATAGTGAGATATTTTGCTACAGGCTTGCATTGGAAAGAGGCATGTAGCTTTCAAAAGCAGTCTGTATCAAAAGCAGCTTGTAAAAGAGCTAGTTGCTAAAGGGATTCAATTCAAATTTGGTTTACACATAATTCAGTGAAAATATTGATAAGAATGGAAGAAGAACACTAAGAAGAAAGGAAGGAAAGAGTGAGTTCGTAAATAGGTTGGCATCCTTTTACTTCAGGAAGCTCTTTGATGTGCCTCCTGCCCACCCCCCACCCCATCTCCAAACCAGTAGCATTAAGTGACTTGAGCATTTTCATTCCCACTTGGGATTCTGCCCTATGGAAAACGGAGAAGGTAAATTATGAGTAGGGGACTTGAAAGGAGATAGCTTTTCCCCCCTGGAAATTTCTTTCCAGTGCTGAGACAGGAAGAACTTGGTAGTTAGGTCGTGTGAGATGTCTGAGCACTACTGACTGAAAGAAAACTCTTGAGAAGCAAAAGACTCTCCCAGTAGAGGCTTAATCTGCTGTTGGCATAAGAAAGACTCCAGGGACATTAATATCTGGTGCAGTCACAGAGTCACAGAAGCACTGGAGCCATAAATATGCCCCAGGAAGGAAGTTTGACTCTAACTTTCAAGACTGAGAGTGATTTGAAAGAAATGTACTCAAGCTTAGGGAGAAAACCAGGGTGACATAATCGATAATAATAAATAATTAGAGACTCAGAATTTCCTGGGGGATTAGGTTTCATTTTCTTTAAAGACTTGTGCCTTTGGACTATCAATATCTCCTTCGACATTTATTTAACGAATCATATTTTCAGGAGCAAGAGGCTATATCTACTGGGTGCCCAGATGCCCAGTCCACATGTTTATCCCCGAAATATCTAGAAGGCATTGTGCCCTAATTGCTGGCCAGCACCCAGAGGAAATAAAGAGTTTTGTGTGTGCTGGATTTGTGGATCTAAATGGAAAGATGGCAGCAACATCATACATTTTGTAGAAAACAAAGTAAAAAATTACCCTAAAAGAAAATATTAAGGCAAATACGGACTTGGAAGATGTTCAAGTGAAGCATATGTGCCAGGTAGATGGCTTCATTTGTTTTAAGGAAACAGGGATCTATGATCCTTTGCTGTCAATTCATCAGTTGACACTTTTAGACACTTGCTATATATCACTGAGGAATTTCTCCTTCAATCACTCAACTCAACTCAAAATGTAGAGACATGATGAACACCTACTATCCATCAATAAAATAGGTATTCACTTCCTACTATGTGCTAGGTTCTGAGGAGTACAAAAGATATGTCAGTCATATAACTGACATTGGAAAATGAACATAAATGAAAGACGTATAACTCTTTCTTTCCCTCCCCGTCCTGAGAGAGAATTATTCCTTTCTTCCTCCACTGAAGTCAGACTCTGCCTTGTGACTTTGGCCAATGAAAGGTAAGGGAAAGTGATGTGTGTCACTCCCAGGCAGAAATTCTAGGAGCCCGTACTTGCTTTGCCATAGTCTCTTTTCCCTTTGCTGTGATGACTGGCAACGTTACAGTAACAGCTCCTTTGTCAGCCTAGTTTCTGCAGTACAGCAATGTGAAGTTGATTCCTAACTGTGCTAGGAAAGACGTGTCGTGAAAGTGAGAAAGAACCCTGTGCTTTTGTAAGATGTAATGTCTGAGCTTACTTGTTACCATAGCATAACTTAGCCTAATCTGACTTCCACACGATAGCTCTAGAAAGCTAGCATTTATTGAGTACTTACTATATCCTGAGCATTGTGCTGTGAGCTGTATATGCATTATTTCATTGAACTCTTGTAAAAACACCATGAGGTATATATTATATGATTTCTATTTTATAGGTGTTGAACTGAGTCCCAGAGCTAAGTTCAGACTGTTATTTAGTGCTGAAGTTGAATTTCAGAATCTGGTTTGCTTGGATCCAGAGCTCATAAGCTTAACTACTATGCCATACTGCCTTATATAGTAGAATGAATATAATTGAAGATCATTTTTGGAATAGACTGTAAGTTTTCTGGGCAGTTTAGAAGAGGAGCGATCAATGACCATTAAAACTTCTTGGGATGAGCTTTATGGAAAATGTAAGAATTGAAAAATGTGTAGGTTGTAGATAGGAGAAAAGGGAGCTGAACTTTTTGGAATGGGGAGAGAGAGGGAAAAGACCTCATCTGTTTGGATGAAATAAGGCAATACAATGGATATGCCAAACCCCTGCAAATTAGTTTAGTCTACCCTTAAGAACTTCACAGTCAGAGAGTGGCGATAAGGTGTTTACCCAAATTGCTATCATAATTCAGGCAAGCTCTATTAGGAGGCATGCTGGAATTCTCTATAATGTGTGTTAAGATGTATCAAACCAAGACTAAGCAGAAATCTTGTCACCAATGCAGAATAGGTGTTTGGAAAAAGACGGCTGCTGCAGAGAAGGCAGCCCAGTGAGCCAGATGCACCTAGTAGTCTCTGTCTCAAATCTGGAAGGTTCTAAATACAGAAAAAATTCAACTAGACCCATGGAATATGCCAAGAGAAATAATTCTCTTATCGCTCATGACAATTTCCAGCTGCACTAGGCCAGAAGGCCTAGAGGGGCACCAAAGCTATTTCAGTACATCCTGCCTCTGTGGAACTGGCTCAGGCACGGTATGAAACTAAGGTTTCCTGGGAGTCTTCGTGGGGGATACATAAAGGGAAGTGCTTCTGGGTCTCTTGCCCATCAACTCCAGGGATTGTGATTTAGGAGGCCTAGAGTGGCACCCGGGAAGCTTCATTCTTTTGCCAGGCACTCATGTGATTCTACTGTTTATGGTATTGGAACTTCATTTAAAAAACATATGACAATAACAACATCAAAAAAACCATACACACCATTTTTCTGGAAGTTAAGAACATTAACTAAAAGATAAAAAATGATATGATGAGTTCCTTTAAAGACATAATGCTTTAAAAATTCAGTGAAAAAAATTAAGTGGGCCGGGCACAGTATCTCACGCCTGTGATCCCAGCACTCTGGGAGGCCGAGATGGGTGGATCACCTGAGGTCAGGAGTTCAAGACCAGCCTGGCCAACATGGTGAAACCCCATCACTACTAAAAATACAAAAAATTAGCCAGGCCTGGTGGTGCATGCCTGTAATCCCAGCTACTCAGGAGGCTGAGGCAGGGGAATTGCTTGAACCCGGGAAGCAAAGGTTGCAGTGAGCTGAGATTGCGCCACTGCACTCCAGCCTGGGCAGCAGAGCAAGACTCCACTTTAAAAAGAATAAATTAAGTGATCGAGCAATGTAATGCCAACTAAGGGAAGTGATAGTTGCAAAAGGGGGTGGCCGATTATATACTGCAGAGAGGTCAAAGAAAGTCAGAACTAAGAAGAACCTTTGAAGCTGTCAATTAGGAAAAGTTTAGTTATGTAGGGAGTAATTTGAATTAATTATTTGTAATGGGAGCCAGAAAGAAAGATGTTCATGGCTAGCTGGGTGGTGATGAGAGGAAATAGTACTTAGAATAGCTGGGAATAAATGATGCAGTTAATAATCCAAGGAGGTACCTGGGTTCAAGGAAAGTGCTCTTGTTTGTTTTCACTTATTAGCATATGGGGGACTTGAGCATGTTAACAGTCTAAAGGGAAAGATGCAGAGGTGAGGAGTATTTGACAATATAAGGGAAAATGGAAAGAACTGATGGAGTAAAACAGCTGGATCCCAGGAGAAGGGCTTGCTTTGGACAGGTAGTAGAACATTCTGTTCTCCAAGAGAGAAGAGAAGAGTAGAAGATGCATGAAGGTAGAGAGTTTGAAGTACAGAGGAAGGAGGATGAGGCAGTCATTGCTGATAACTTCTCTTTGGAGGCAAAGACAGTAAGGGACAGAAGAGAGTGGCAGTGGTTTGGAAGGACTGCTTTGGGGGGCCCAGTAGAATGTCTGCAAAGTTAAGGTGATATACTTGACCATTACAGTCTATTCTGCTCTAAAGAGTTAATATTGAATTTTTCCAAGTTAAAAAAAAATGATTATTCTTATAAAACTGCCATCATTATTATTAATATAACAATAATATGATAATAAATAATATGATAATAATTCAAATTGTTATTATTGTTATATTAACAATAATAATGATAACAGCAGCCTGATATGCACCATTAGGACCTCTATGATTAATCTAGGAGAATAGCTAAAAAAAAAAAAAAAAAAAAGCGCGCTCACCCATCCTTCTGGAAATAATCACCTCGCTGTTGGGCCTGTATCTGGTAGCAATTTTTTTTTAATCAGAGGGGCCACTGAGGAGTAATTGTAACTTTTCCTTTGCAGGAAGAGTCTTGCAGCTGCTCACCAGCTCTGCAGCCCCTGAATTCCTCAGCAATCTGTATGACAGAGCTGCCCCTTGGGTTTCTTATTGAGTAGCTTTATTGCAAGCTTATAGTAAATGTCTTATTAAGTCCAGATGAACAGAGAGGCTAGATTTGCCTCACTGGGACCAATTAAGTGGGGCTGGACAGACTTCCTACAACCCTTCCAGCTGTCAGACTGTACTACCAAAGAGGCTAAGTGACTTGTCCAAGGTCACATAGTAAGTAGCCAAGTTGGATCTTAATCCACATTGCCAGGACCACTGCTCTTTCTTCTGCACCTTCAAGAAGAGCGTATACACAGAATGTCACCAGGAAGTGCCTTCCTATAAACAAGTAAACCCTTTTATTGTCTTTTTTAAACCAATAGCTTCAGGTTTCCCTCTTCAGTGGAGGATAAGTGCTCAAAAACATATGGCATCCAGACATGGGCACAAAAATGTCTCTCAGTGTTTTTAATCATTAAATGTTTCTCTGTCATGGAGGGTATTAGGTTTCTATTGCTGCTGTAACAAATTACCACAAACTTAACAGCTTATCACAACACAAATATCTTCTCTTAGAATTCTGGGGGCCAGAACTCTGAAATATGATTCACTGGGCTAATGTCAAGGTGTCAGCAATGTGGAGTTTTACGGACGTTCCAGGAGAAAACTTGCCTTTCTTTGCCCTTCCCAGCTTCCATGGGCAGGCTACATCCCTTGGTGTATGCCCTTCTTCCTCCATCTTCAAAGCCAATAGTGGAACACCTTCAAATCTCTTTCTCTGTTTCTATCATCTCTCTGACTCTGACTCCTCCTGCTTCACCCTTATGAGAACTCTTGTGGTTACCTGAGGCCCACCCAGATCATCCAAGGTAATCTCCCATCTCAAGATCCTTAACTTCATCGTACTGGCAAAGTCCCCATCACCATATGAAGGAACATCCACAAGTTCCAGGGATTAGGATATGGACATCTTGGGAGCCATTATTCAGCCTACACCACAGAGTAAGGAACAAATACACACCATTGTAGACACATATCAATAAATCAATTAGCAAGTGTTTATTAAACATTTACTATTTGCCAAGCTGTAATAGGGAAGGTATAAGAAACACATATCAATATAAAACATGTTCTCTTCATTCAAGGACCTCACACTATTGTTAGAAAGAGGAAATGAATACTTCTGAAACAAGTATATTCTAAACTCTAGGGAACCAACTATAAATGCCACAGGGCTACAGAAAACTCACTTGAGTTGAATAGGTTGGAACAACCCATGAAATTTTCATGGGGAAAACAGAGACTTCAAATAGATATGCAGAACATAGGTGGGGCAGGAAGCGAGGCGGGGAGAGATGCAATTCTAAATGACCTGGGCTGTAAGAGCTGAGATATGGCCACAAAAATCGAACAAGGCTGAGACACATAGAGATTTCCCCAGATCTGGGGTAAACAAACCATGGGCCACAGGCCAAATGCAGTCCTCTACCTATTTTTATAAGTAAAGTTTTATTGAAATACAGATGTGTTCAGTAGATCTTTGGCGTTTTTGTGCTACAATGGCAGAGATAAACAGTTGCAATGAGGACAAAATAGCCCCTGTGATGCTTAATTTTAGGTGTCACCTTGACTGGATTGAGAAGTGTAGATGGCTTGTGAAAGCATTGTTTCTTGGTGTGTCTGTGAGGGTGTTTCTAGAGGGACGTGGCATGTAAGTCAGCAGACAGAGAGAGTAAAACCTGCCCTCAATGTGGGCAGGCATCCCCCAAACAGCTGGGGCCCAGTTGAAACAAGCAAGTAGAAAAGCAAGAATTCTCTCCCCTTCCCTTCCCCTTCCCTTCCCCTTCCCTTCCCCTTCCCTCTTCCCTTCCCTCTTCTCTTCTCTTCTTTTTTCTCTTCTCTTCTCTTTTCTCTTCTCTTCTCTTCTCTTCTCTAATCTTCTCTCTTCTTTCTCTCTCTCTGTCTCTCTCTCTGTCTTTCTGTCCCTGTCTTTCTCTCTCTCTCTCTCTCTTCCTGATCAGGATGCCTTTTTTCTCCTGCCCTTGGACCTCAGACTTCAGGTTCTACAGCTTTTTGATTCAGGGACTTGCACTAGTGTCTCCCAGGGGCCCTTGAGCCTTTGGCTTTTGACTGGGGTCTGCACCATCAGCTTTCCTCATTCTGAGGTTTCTGGTCTTGGACTGAGATGCGCTACTGGCATCTGTGGTTCTCCAGCTTAACAATGGCTAACTGTGGGACTTCTCTGCCTCTGTGATCTTCTCTGCCACTGTGATCAATCGTGTGAGCCAGTTTCCCTAATAAGCCCCTTCTCATATATCCTATTGGTTCTCCCTCTCTGGAGAACCCTGGCTAATAACACCTGCAAAGCCTAAAATATTTACTGTTTGACCCTTTATAGAAAAAGTTTGCCATCCCCTTCTTGGATGAGGAATACTCACTGAGGCCCTTGAGTAGGAAAGGCACTAGAAAGGACTACAAGCAGAGACACCCCATTGAGGAGACCACACCAGCTGAGGCCTCTCTTTAGTTCAACTTAACACAATGGTTTCTGTTCTCAAAACTTCCACCTGGCACTACATTTTCCAGGCCCTCTCCTGAAGTTTGCATTGGGTCCCCCTGGCATTAGTCATTGGCTAGTGAAGTCATGCTTGGGAGAGAGCCAGGTGGAGGCAGGGACAACACAGGGAATAAACTTAGGAGCCTGGTTCTTTGGGTTTCTGGGCTTATCATTCTTGGCTTCTGTATCTCTGACGGCTGATCTTGGGACTTCTTTGCCTTATGGAATGTAAACCAGATCATCCAAGGACTCATCTGCTAGCCTGTTCTTGAAAAGATCTCGTGGATGACAGATACCTCTTATACAATCCTTAGAAGAAGTGAGCTGCAGCACAGCTCAGGATGTATTTTCATAGTTGTTTCAAGAGGACAGGTGTGTTGATGTATATTCAGAGTGTGAAAGTGTGCTTCCTGGAAGGCTCAGGTCGAGGATTTAGTCTCCCCATTAGTTTGCTGTATTCCATTCTTCTGAATGCAGCCCCTGTACCAGCCACACACTTCATAAAGGCCTCTTGTTTGTCAGAAAAGGGACTGGACAAGAGAAACAGCACAATTCACTTAGCAGATGCCTCCCTACTCCTAACAACTGAGTTTATTTGTGTGTTTAACAGATATTTATTTTGTACATAGACTGTGAAGAAAACAACAACAAAATAGTCCCTGTCATCCCAGGAACTCTGGACCTTACTTAACTACAGAAAGATCAACACAAACACACAAGGAACAGTTAAGTAAGAAAAGAAGGCAGAATGTGATAAAAGCGTCAAAGTGAGGGAGACAGATGGCAAGCGTGATAGGAGGAGTTTGCAGAAGAAGGAGATGAATGTGAGGTAGATGTGCACAGAACAGTTTGGGAAAAGCTTTAGGGAAAACAGAATTGGAACTAGCCTTGAAAAATCAGTCAAAGCATTCAGATTGGGAGAGTGGAAATGGAATGCATTCATTATGGAAGGAAAAGAACGATCAAAGCTCGGAATTGTAATTATGAATAAAATCTAGAAAACAAACGAATAGCACCGTTGGGAAGTTAGGTTACTAAATTGTACATCCAAGGCACAAAATACTGCAGAGAGATAATCGTACCTACAACAGTCTTCCTATGGGTTTAAGGCCATTGATCATCAGTCAAATAAATATGAGTTGAAAAATAGTGATAGATGATAATGTATGGTAATTATCAAATGGCTGGCATGAGCAGTAACTACCATAACCAGGACATCCTGATGGACACGGGTCATGGGTCTCTGATGGAATATTATTTTTGAAAAGTCAGGTGTACTTTGTCCAGGCACTACATGGTTTTTGCTGATTATTACTTTTGCTTGCTACCATCCAAGGGTGAAAGGGGAGATGAATGTACTCAGCTCTTACTGTTTACAGCTTTGGGACCATAGACGTTGTTTCCCAATTCTTTCTAGACTTCCTCCCCAGAGCTGTGTTGTCTAGACCACAAGTTCTAGTCTAAGTTCAAGAATAGGCTAGAATGATGCCTTGAACTCAATTCAAGGTTGTTTTTATTTGGATTGACAAGAAAGTCTTGCAATGGATAAAAACAAGATAAGCAGAAAGGTGAATGTGTAAGGCTCTTCATCGTACCTCTGATTGTCAATAATATGTACCTAAAGTACAGTTGACTTGGCAGTGCACTGCAGCCAAATGTGCTCCAAGTTGAAGGAATCGGGGCTGTGGACTCACTGCCTTCTTTATTCACAGACAGAACAGCACCCTCAAACAACGAATGCCAAATATTTTGCTAAGAAAGCCATGTCTCCTAGACCTAATGACCATGATCTAAAACTTGATGCTCTTGATTAAACAACACTGAAGCTATCTCTCTTATGTGCACCTGCACTACAGGATTTAAGAAATGCTCAATTATGTCCAGTTTGAGCTTTCTGTGGAGATGCCTAGCCTTAGCCTGTCATATAAGATACCAGTAACCTCACATTTTTCCTATTCTTTAGAGTGCAAGAAACCATGCCAACATGAAAATTCTCTATGTATAAGCTGAATATGGAGAACAAGGTCAAATATAATGCAGATGAATATAAGGTTGTAGTTTTGTCCTTCTTGGAAGGTGTCCTCCACAAGGATTTCCTCAGTTCTGGGTTATTTCTGCTTAGTAATCTCACTGGACACTGATGACTTTTATTTTTCCAGACAATGCCAGATTATATTTTCCAAAGTTGGCTGCAACAGTAATTTCGCATCCCACATAATCTTCTATAAGGTAATCTCAGAGCGTCCCCATCAAGAGGTAACCAAGAGAACGTGGTGGAAGTGATGCTTCATAATTTTTTAGGTGAGGTCAGAAAAGGTCATACAGCATCTACCTGACTCTCTTAGAAAGCTCACTTTTAAGATCCTCCCTCTTGAAACCCAGATGCCATTCTGTAATAAACCCAACCACTTGGAAAAGCCATATGTAGATGTTTCAGTTGACAGTGCTGGCGGAACCCAGCCTTTAAGCCAGTCATGGACGTGTGAGAGATGGACGTGTGAGTGATGGACATGTGAGTGATGAGGCCTCCGGATTCCTGCTCCTGGGGGTTTTGGTCACTCCAGCATTGGAGTCCTCCCAGCTGAGGATCAAGTTGTGGTGGAGCAGAGACATCTCCATTGGCCCTGCCCAAATTCCTGACTCACAAAAGCTGTTATAATGAGATGTTATTGTTTTACACCAATAAGTTTGGGGTGGTTTGTGGAACAACAAGAATAACTGGAACATAGACCCAACCACAGATTTGAGCTAAAAACAAAATCCTCCTTTTGCTTCCTTTTTCACATTTGTCCAAAGTCCAGTTTACTCTCAATTAATATTTTCCAGCCTTTTCCTTGAATATCTTAATGCATTTTTTCTTTATTAGCTCTTTCACATCTATACTAGGATTGCATGTGTCTTTACTGTTAAGCTTCTTATTCTTTGATGAAGAAACAAGATGAAAACTATGTATTTTTAAAATGGCTTGATATAATCCAGTCTACTGTGTCCCTTCTAAAATTACTAGGAATGCTGTGTATGCTTTTAGGATCATACTATAAAAATATAACTTGTGATGTATTTAACAGAGAGTAACTTTAAATGTTTAGGGACTTTAAATGTAGTAATTGAATGACTGAAAGAGTAAAAGTATCTCCAGCTGGAGTAAAAAAATGATAAACTATACAGGAGGTGGGGGTGGGGTGGTGAATTTGAAATCACTATTATTAGAAATGAAAGCCTAAGAAGAGAGATGAGTATTATTTTGTTTGGGCTCTAAGGGCAAAACCAGGATCAGTGGATAGGATGACAGGCAGATTTTATATCAGTGTAAAGACTTTCCTAACACTAGAAATGACTAAAGATAAAATGGACAGTTGTAAGAAGTGAATGTCCCATCACTGGAGATTTTAAAGCAATGACTGAATGTCTACTTGATAAGAATGTTGTAGAGAAAAATCGTGCATTGAACAGGAAGAAGCAGGGGGTGGAGAGTGGCAGGAAGACATGGATCTTTCTGGTCCCTCCCAAGCCCAGGAGTCTATGAATGCTTTATGTTACTTTAGGTCCAGTGGGAAAATGGCAGCATCTGTTTATAGAGCCATTGATGTCAACAGTGATTTCTGCCAGAGGTGTGAGTCTTTGTAAATGGTTCAAGCTTTAGGGTGAATAAATGGACAATTCAGTGGAGAGGACCCATTGATCAGAATGAAGAAGAGCAGAAGGTAATTAAATGAGACATGTATCAGTAGGAGGGTTGCCAAGTGTAACTAAGTTAAACTTTGATTGTGATTGGAAGGTGAGGAGAACATGACTGCCATGCTTTCCTCTGGGGTTGCTTGAAATACGGAAATATGGTGGAATGGGGAGGATAAGACAAGAGTCTGTGAGTCAACAAAACTCTGCTCAGGAAGGAATATCAGAGCTTGCTTGGAGTGACTGCGTTCTTAAGTTCATTAACAGAACAAAAAAATCAAAAGTGATGCTGGCGCTGACTGAAATAAGCAGATGGTTAAAACCACCTGTGGGAGAACCTACTTTTGCCAAGTCAAGAAACAGCAGCACCCACCCGAGCAGAGCCTGAGAAACAGAGTAGGCTGGTGTATTCGTTTCCCAGGGCTATTGCAACAAAGTCCACAAACCGCATGGCTTACAGTAACAGAAATTTATTATCTCACAGTTTGGGAGGCCAGAAGTCTGAGATCAAGGTGTTGGCAGGGCCATGCTCCCTCTGCAGGCTCCAGAAAAAGAACCCTTCCTTCTCTCTTTGGTGGCCAGCAATCCTTGCTGTCCCTTGGCTTGTAACTGCAACACTCCAGCTCTTCATATGCCCTCCCTCTTCACATGGCCCTCTTTCCCACGTGTCTGTTGCTTCACATGACTCCATAGAAGGAACCAGTCACTAGATGCAGTGCCCACCCTCATGCAGCATGACCTCATTTTAACTAATTACATCTGCAAAAACTCTATTTCTAAGGAAGGTCACATTCTGAGGTTCTGTGTGGACATGCATGTTGGGGAGACACTATTCAACCCACTACAATTAGGAGCCCCAAATTTTGTGGAATAGCACCTGAAATCAGTTGAAAATAGAAAAGGGCACCAATCTGTGTCCATATGTTATTCTTATTTTAAAAATTTTGACTTACCATTTTTCTCATTTTAGCAACAACTATAGCTAATACTATTTCCTATGTGTCTTATACTGTGCTAAGCTCTTCACATGAATTCTCTCACTTAATCTTTATAAGGTGGGTGCAATTACTAGCCCCATTTTATAGAACTCATGGAAGATTAGAAAGCATAAGAAACCTGCTTAAATTCACTTCAGTGATAACTACCATGAGGCCCCGAGTCAAGATCTGTGTGACTGGAAGTCTGATAGAGACATGTGCATGATTACTGATTAATAAATATTTATATTGTTATTTTTCTGAAGTCATGTTTATATTAACATCATAATTGGGTGGAATATACGAATTAATCTCAAGATTCTCAGTTATCTCTGCTTGAGAAGGAACTTATTCTTTTGAGCATTTGTTATCCATTCACCTCGTGTTAACTAAGTTGGACTGGAAGCATACTGTCTCAGAGGTATCGACCCTACTACAGTATGGGAAGGAGTCTAAATTTGGCAAAATGAAAGTATTTTCAAAACACCTATGTTTACACACAGCATATGTAAGTTGCCTTGGTACCCAATCAAAAGGGAATTGCCATTAATAAGGGGGCAATTCCTCACACATGGCTATTATTACTGTCATTAATTTTTTAATCATAATTTTTAAGACATTGATTATCAGCCAGGGGGATTTTGTCCCCCAGGGGACACTTGGCAATGTCTGGAGACATTAGTTGTTGCAACTGGGGGGGAGGATGCTATTGCATCTAGTGGGGTAAAGGTCAGGGATGCTACTAAACATTCTACAACGCACAGCACAGTCCCCCCCAACGATGCAGAATTACTGGGCCCTACATCTCAAGGGTGCTGAGGTTGAAAAATGCTATTTAACAGTTTGTGGTAAAAGAAGGTGCTCCTTAGGGGTCTCACTGCTAAATATAGGGTTTCACTGCTTTTCTCCAGGCCTCTGACACTTAGTAAAATTTTTCGTGATCTCCAAACTAGTGATTACTCTCTCAGTACTGATGATAATTGAAAATGATTGTTAATAGTTTTTGAGTTCTTACCTCGTCCTAGGCATTGTTCTAAGCGCTTTTCATATATTGACTCAATCCTCACTGTTAGTAACGTGCCATTATTATTCACATTGTACAAATGACTCTTTTACTAACGTGCCATTATTATTCTCATTGTACAAATGAGGAAACTAAGGCACAGACAGTTTGAGAAACATGCCCAAGGCTACAAAACTAGTGTGGGGCAGAGGCAGGATGCTACCATGCTTTCATTCCTCTCTTCTTCCTCCAGCAGTGGACCAGTCTGATTACCTGGGTGCATATCCTGAGGAACAATGCAATGGGTGGGAGTCATACTACCATTGAACAGATGGGGAATTGGAGGCATTAATCAGAGGAGGAAATAGGGATATTGCCCATGGGTATCAGGCAAAACCACTTTCATGGAGTGCTCAGCCACGGTTGTTTGTAACTCACATGTTGAACATGGATTTTTTTCCCAGTAAGTCTTGTCTGAGAGGGTGATGTACCTAGTAGAGTTTGAATAACTCTAGTAGTGCCACATGAATACTGCTGGCTGGATAAAAGGATGCATGCATGCATGGATGGATGGATAGATGGCTGAATACTGAGCCACTAGAAGGGTTCAAGGAATGGAGGCTTGGTGCATTAGGGCAGAGGGGCTTTATTCCTAATACTACAACCATAATCAACAATTCCATGTTCTTAAAGGCAGCAGCAAAGCTGGGAGCCTGCAGAGCTGGAAAAAGCCAGAGACCAGAGATAGAAGCAAAACCTACAGTTTGATCGAAGCCAAGTATCATAGAACATGTGGGCCCTTATTTGTCACAGCCTGGAAGTAACTCGCCTTTAACGTGTGTGTATTTTGGTTGTCCTTCTAAACCAGGGTTTCTCAACCTCAGCACTACTGACATTTACGATCTGATAATTCTGTGTTTGGGGGCTTTCCTGTGTATTTTAGGATGTTTGGCTGTCTCCCTGGCTTCTGCCCACTGAATTCTGATAGCACCCACCCCACTCCAAGCCATACTCCTAGAGGGCCAAAATTACCCACAATTGAGAAAAATGTTGTATACCTAGTTCCTACTGGACAGAGTTTGCGTTTCCTCACCTTATTGTCTATTGTAGAGCTTGGTGCAGTTATTAAAACTTCATAAATATCTGTGGACCAATAGATTGCTTATCTCCTTTGGCAGGGAAAAAGTCAAATTCCAGGGAGAAAATGCAGAAAACAATAATGAAGGGAAAGAGAAAGGAAGGAAAGAAGAGAGGGAGGGAGGGAAGGAGGGAGAAGGAGGGCTGCTTGTAAATAACAGCGATGCTCCACCCATGACCCCTTCATGTGCTGGTGGCTCAGCAGCAGATACGAAGCAAACTCTCCAACTCAGCAAGGAGCTTCAGGTGACTTCACCTCAGTTTGAACCAGAAAACTCACACTGTTTTTGTATTCATGTTGTTTAAAGGGGCCCAGTGTTGTCCTTTTGTGTGCATGGATGTGTGTGTGTGCGAAAGTATAATTACCCATCACTGATTAATCTTCAGACTGAGTCAAGCATTCATTGCAAATCCTTGAAACAAACAAGTCTATTTATATTTTAATTATTTTTTTGGATTTCAAGTTGATTTGCCTTTCTTCTGCATATTTATGAAACTGTTGATCCTATGGTAACCTTACCCTTACCTCCTGTGGAACAGGAGGAAGAGAAAGAAAAAGACAGAGAAAGAAACACAAAGAGCTGCCTTTACCCCTTTTCTTCCCTTCCCTTCCCCAGAAGCCATAGCATTCCCACAGCTCTACAGGACAGTGAGGACAATAGAAGAACAAAGGCAGTTTTTTTCAATTAAGGTGTAATTAATTAATTAGGACCCCCTGCCCATGGCTGTCATTCTTATTTAAGGTGACCTCAGCTCTTGCTGAAATCTGATTTTGGTCCTGGTTCCCTCTGCCTCCTTGTTACCATTATCTTCAATCCTCCTGTGCCTTTATTACAATTATGTTTTCAAAAGAAATTAATTTTTTTCTTAAATCATGCAGATTTTTGAATACAATTTGATCAATGAATTTGAGCTATTGGAGAAATTGTACAGTTCTTTTTTTTCTGCCTGACAGTCCGCAGTTCACAGATGTGAAAAAACACAAATGCGAGGCCAAGGGTTAGCTGTTCACCAAATTGGCAAGTGGATCTACAGTCCCACCTCCAGCGATGATCCATTAACATGTGCCAAAATGGCAGCAGGTTAAATAACTGGGTCCAGTGGCTCAAGAGTATGCTAGGCACTACCTAGCTAGTGCTTTGTCTTCTATAGTAGATTATTTTTCAGCAAATCCTCACTCTCACTGACTGACTTCCATGGAGGAATACACTTCCCAACCCAATGGGGTTGGGCTTGGCCATTTGACTTGCCTTGGCTGCATGGTGAGAGGAACATGCTTTCTTATTTCTTGCTGAGGCCAAAGGGATGTTAACAGATGTGATGCAAGCAAAGGCTTGGGTTCATATGTTCCTATCACTGTGAAAAGAGCATGCTTTGAGAAATTGCTGGTCCAAAAAGCATGAGACAAACATCCTCATTGAACCAGATCTGCAACTTGTAGCTAAGCCCAGCTGAGCCAGTTCTAGATCAAGTAAACTCCAGCTGACTGCCAGATGTGTGAGCAAGAAATTAATGCTTGTAGTTTTATGCCACCGGATTTAGGGTTCATTGTCTTATAGTTTCAAGATGCCTCAGCACACTCAGCTTTATCAAAAATGCCTTTTAGACATACGATCTTCTGTTAGAGCCAGATCTCAGGAGACCATAGTCTGCCCTTTCACAGCACACAAACAGTGGTTTATCCAGGTCCATCATATTATTACAAAATTACTATTATCACTATTATGTAATAACTGTTTGCTTAAACTATTTTGCCTTCAACCTATTTGAAACACTTTGCTTATCTAACACATTAAAGCTATAAAGTCATATTACTTTCCATTTCACAAGAGAGAAGATAAGCTCAGAAGACTGGACCTATGTTGAATGGTTTGGCTAGGATGACGGAGTCAGTATGAGGAAGATCTTGGACATAAGTCTTCTCTTTATGTCACTCTTTTATCACTCTGCATTGTCAGTTGTACACACACATTAAAGTGAGTGGTGACAATTTGCTAGGAGACAAAGTAGGTCTTCAGTTTTCAATCTTGCCCCCTCTGCAGCCCCCTTCAGCCCTGTGGACATGGGTCAGACACACTGCACCTCGACCTCTTGGGATGTGTTCTCAGATGGAGAAGACAGAAGTTTAACAGTTCACCCTCCGGCTGGGTGCGGTGGCTCACACCTGTAATCTCAGCATTTTGGGAGGCTGAGGTGGGTGGATCACCTGAGGTCCGGAGTTCGAGACCAGCCTATCCAGCATGGTAAAATCCCGTCTCTACCAAAAATACAAAAATTAGCCAGTCATGGTGGCGTGCACCTGTAATCCCAGCTACTCTGGAGGCTGAGGCACAAGAATCACTTGATCCCAGAAGGTGGAGGTTGCGGTGAGCCGAGATCACGCCACTGCACTCCTGCCTGGGTGACAGAGTGAGATTCCGCCTCAAAAAGAAAAGAAAACAAAACAAAAAACAATTCACCCTCCTTCGTCCCTCCTTCCTCGCCCTACCCCACTGCCTACACCCCTAAGAGAGACTACATGTCTCTGAACATCATGCAGTTCTATTCTGAAAGGTCAGTCCCAATGAGGGTATCCTAACATCAAATTATCTCAAGAGATAATAACAGAGATCAGCAAACTTTTTCTGTGAAAGGCCACATGTAAATTTTTTGGCTTGGGACAGCCATACAGCCTATGCAGGTGTAGATGTGAAAGCAGCTATAGACAATATGTAAACCTATAGGCCAAAAATCCTCCTTTATTTACCAAAACAAGGGGTGGGCAGAACTTAGCCTACTGGCTGTCAGTTTGCCCACCCTGGTTTATAGACTTATAGAGAAGAGAACTGAACACAAATTATAACATCAACCTTTGCCCCTCCTTTGAAGTTACACCTTCTAGTGAGGCAATAAGAATGCTTTTCCTTTCTTCCTCTTCCTTCTTTCCTTTCTTCCTTTCCTTGTCCTTTTAACTTCTAGTCTTTCTTCCTCCTTTTGTTATTTTCCTTTTTCTTCATTTTTTTTTTTTTACTTCTAGTCTTTCTTCCTTTCTACATGTCTCTCTTCCATCCTACCAGCAAATATTTACTGTGCACCTACTTCACAGTCTCTGCCCTGAGTTCTGCTGACTCCTCCCCACTGTAAGCTCTAAGCACTTTGTTTCTAGTGGTGTCCTGGGGAGCGAAGAGGGAAGGGATCAGTTAGGGGGGAGGTGAAAAAGGGAGGACAATCCACAAAAACGGGGGGTTTGTTGTAGGATCTTCAACCCCAGCAGGAGGCATAAAGGTACAGGCGTCTACTCCCGAGTCTCCGTTTCAGCATTCCTTTCATCTAGAGTAAGACTCTTTAATTTGTAAACATTAATAACCATTATTATTATTAAAAAGGAAAGAAAGTGAGTAGCCCTGTAACTAATTACTTTAAGTGTTCTCAACAAGGCACAGTTCAACTCCTTTATAAAACCTCCTGCTGTGAAGACCAGATTGTCATTATGATCAGATCCTTCCTTAGACCTATTAATTTTACCCAGAATAACAGCAGAACAGATGCAAGAAGAAGGCTAGTCTGATTAACATAATTCTTTTCAAAGACCATTTCCTCCCTAAGGGCCACCGTACTGAGTCTTCTATCTTGTCTCAGATCTAATTACATTCAGGAGAATTCAGACACTGACGGGCGATCTCAGCAGATGTCACTTCTCAGATTTGAAGCACACTTCAGGATATGAAACCTTATCAGAAAATCAATTGAAATTAACAATTCCCTCTCTCTTTCTCTCCATCTCTTCCCTCGGCCAGCACTCTCTCTCCCTGTGTCTTTTCCTCCCTCTTTCTCTTTAGCCCGATTAAAGTTGTTTCCAAACACTAACCTTTCTCAGGAGGAGGGACAGCATTTCCGGGAATTCAATAAACCTGAAACTCAAACCTTTGCTTAACTTTTGAAGTGTTTTCTCCGCTTCTCCCTAGCTTAGTATAATGAGGGTGTGTGTGTGTGTGTGTGTGTGTGTGTGTGTGTGTGTGTGTGTGTGTATTATGAGCAGCAGCTCTTGAGGGTCTCTACAGCGTATAAAAATAAGGTAAAAACAGGAGAAACAGAAGGGCTTTCTGCAGCACGTTGAAAAGATACCACAAGCTATCTCTTCAGTATCTGATCTCTGATTGAAACCAGAACCGATTTGGATCCCAGTGTCTGATCTTTGATGGGCAAAAGCTGCAGGTTTACAATAGAGTCTCTTGCTGCTTTTAATGAAGTATTTGACTTTTTGCGTGTTGCTTTCAATTGAGCTCTGGGAGCTTTGGATAGAATTCTGAGGGGAGCAGCAAAGGAGTGGAGGCTGGGGTTTTGGTGCCTAGTGCCTAGGTCAAGGTGTGGCAGACCTAGAGCTCCAGCAGCACCAGAACCTCCTCTCTTTACTCAGCCTCACCATTACGTCTAGTGCCTTTTGTTCAGGGATCTCAGAATATAGAAGATGAGGCCTGAAGAACCAATTACCTGAAAACCAACCACGCTTTTTCCTGCTATCATGCTTAAGCTCCATTGTAGTATGCATTGCCTTGACTCTCCAAAGATGCCTGGGTATAGGAAAATAATGCCATAGACAGGAGTATTTAAGGACATGACTGTAGGCAGAAACCATGGCCAAGCTATCGATTTTACATTTCCTGGGAGAACAATGAAGAAAGAGGTAGAAAGTGGAGCATGCAGTTCTGCATTATGCATTGGCTTTTTGCGGTTTGCAGATGCTGTTCAGTGCCTTGCTAACACAGAGCACTAGGCGGCCTCCACTCCCCAAAGTCCCATTGCAACAGCTGCTGTTGCTTGGCTGGGCCTGACTCAGCGTCTCTGTGGTGGTGTTCCTCGGGGTAGCCAGCTGGGTGTTCTCTCCAGACAGCCTGTGGCTTTGGCACAGGCCCTCTGGGAAGCTGCCAAAACAAGAGCATTGAAGCAGGATGGGCACTGGGCATTGTTTTGCAGGAACACTGAAAAATCTCCCAATCTTTACACTGGTGGGGTTATAGCTAGAGAGGGAAACTCTAGGAGAGGTGAAGAGAGTTATGGAAACCAGAGCATTTTTGTCACTTTCTGGCTTGCATTGTACATCTTGCTTTCGACTCCATCGAGAGTCTAGGAAAATTTGACTTTTAAATACCTGTCTATGCTATTTGGCTTTTCCATAGTCCAGCCCTGAGAATGACACCAGCATGTGCATAATTGATGAGTGAGGAGCCTGCTGGCTCCAGAGAGATTGCTCTGTCTCAGGCTTTACACTCTGAGGATTTCTAAGAAGGTTTATACTTATGCAGTAATTACAACAATAAAACAAGAGGAAACCAACCCCATGCTCTTTCAGGGTTTGCTGAGTGAAATGTCATCATTACACAGTCTGCTCTTGTGGGAGAGTGGGGAAGCTTATTATGGTAGAAGGGAGGCCCATGGTATGTCTGGGGGTCCATAGCAGTGAGAGGTTTCTCATACCATCTGTGCTTATACAAAGCCGTAGGCAAGCTAATGCTTTAAGGTTAGTGCCACTGAAGCCTGCCTGGGCTGGTTAGGTGTTCCTGCAATGCTCAGTTTGTTGCTTTCTTTGGGAAAAGACAGCCCATCTAGGACTCAAGTGGAAGGGATATGAGTGAGTCTCCAAAGTTCAGCCTCCACCTTGGTTTTGCTGGGTTTAACGTGAAAAAGTAGGTTCTGCTGGTATAATTTTGGGTACTCTGAATGGAAAAACATGTTGGTTTGTGATTGCAACATCCTTATGGGCAGTCTAATCCATAATTCAATGAAAAACTAGCTATGGAGTATCTTTAATCTGTAAAAGCTTTCATTTACTCAGCATTTATTAAGCATCTACCACGTGTACTGCAAAGTGGTAGATACTAGGGAAAAGTGATAAGAAATAAATCAGACATGGTCTCTGACAGACACTAAAGTAATTTACAGTATGGTGGAAAAACACAAACATACACAAATAATATACAGAAGTGGAAACAGATGGGAATGTTAATATAAAGATGATCAATTTCAAGTTGTCAAAAGGAATTATAGTTTCTGTAGTATACAGGGGCTTCCTCTATTTTAAAACAACATTTTTTCCTTAAAAACAAATAAAATATATGTTTATCAGTCAAAATGTGGAAAAATAGAAAATTCCCCCAATCTCATCAGCCACAAATAATCACTATTGATGGTGATACTTGGACATCTCATATGAATCTTAAGCATTACAAGCTTATAACTGAATTTTATTTCTACATATACACAAACATTTAACATAAGTGTGCACACACACACACAACCCTGAATCAAACCCGCACCATCTGCTCTGTCCTCATATCATGGCAGCCTCTCAATGGCACCATCATTCAAATGGTTCTTTAACACAAAAACTAGGAGTTACTGTGAATGACTCCATCTCCTTATCTAATATCCAATTATCCACAAGTCCTTTCTATTCTAACCTACAAAATATAACTAAACCTACCTATTTTGCTCCCTCTTCACTGCCACAACCCAGCTCAAACCAACCTGCTCGCCTAGATTACTCAATAGTCTTTCATTAAGCCTACTGATTTCACTCTTGCCTCCTCCACTCCATTCTCTGTATCATAATTTTTTAAAAGTAAATTGGATAAAATCATTCTTCTGTGTAATACCTTCAGTGGTTTCCAACTGTACTTAGAATCAACTTCTTTTTCTGAGGATAAGGCAGGCTACGTTGTTTGGACAATTCTCATGTTGAAAACAACTAATTATAATGAATAACTTTTTAAAAATATTATTAAAGGCATCAAAGGGCCAATCTTATGGCAAAGAACTACTATGTCAAAATCTATTGGAAATTAAGAACGCTGAGAATCAAATGGTGTATTTTGCCCCAGTGGTATTTGCTGAACTGTGTGAACTGATTATAACCTCATCAAACAACAAAGACAATAATCAAATCCCTAAACCTTTCTAAAGTGGGGCATGAAATAGGACACTTCCCCACAAAAAGCTGGGACACCAAAAGGCAGGTGTAGCCACCCCACCCCAGGGATTTAAAGGAAGATTTCCCCAGCTCTGAGCAGATCTGTGAGAGAAAAAATAAGCTCTCTTCTAGAACTAAGTACAAAATGGTCCCCTACTAAATTTGTGGGCTAAATTCTCATGAACTGAAAGGGATATTAAAAAGCTAGAAATATGATTTGCTATGGCCAAACTCTAGAAGTATACATAGGCATAAACAAAATAAAACCCACATAAATTATCTTTGAAAGAAGTTATACTATGTTTCAAAGATGTCTCAGAAATAATTTTCCAAAGATAATGAATAGAACACAGCAGAAAATACCAAGATACAAAGCATAAAGCATCATGAGGAAGAATCAGCATAACCAACAGACAGCAAAAACAGTCTGACAGAAACTTTATATTAAATTAACAGAAGCATTTTATAATACATATTTAGAGAAAAACAATATATTAAAAAATATCTTCATGGAACAGAAAACTATAAAAAGCAACCTAGAATATTTGAAATAAAAACAAATGGAATTTCCAGGGATGAAAAATACAGTAATAGAGACTCAATGGGTTTAACAGCTGACATGCTAATAAAAAAGAATCAGTGAACTAGACAATAACTTAGATATTACCCAAAAAGCTTCAGAGAGTAAAAAATGAAAATATGAAAGAGACTAGGAAGATAGAATGAGACCTGATATTTGTTTGTTTCAAGTTCTAGATGGAGAGGAGAGACAGAATGAGGCAGAGGTGATATTTGAAGAGAAAACAACTGAGAATTTTTTTGAAACTCTTTAAAGGCAGATTTAATAGTCCTTATAAATCCAAACAATATAAACAAAAAGAAATTCACTCTTAGATTACTCATAGTGAATTTTAGGATACCACAGATGGTGAGAAGTTCTTAAAATCAGCCAGAGGAAAAAGTGTGCAGTTATAATGACAGCTGAACTCTCCACAACACTGCATTTATAACCAAATCTTAATTCCTTGTTTTAGCTCTAAGCTCCTGTATGAGCTACGTCTGACCTCCCTTTTCCATCTTCATGTGTGCTGTTCTCTCCCTCTCTCCCTTGCTCTGCATTCACTGGACCTCTCTCATGGCCATGAACACAGTACACTTTTTCCCATCTCTGCAGACACTGCTCCACCTGCCTGGAATGTTCATCTACCTCTTTCCACATGACTGGCTCCTTATCCTTCAGGATAGGACCTAATCTCATCAGCCACAAATAATCACTATTGATGGTGATACTTGGATATCTCATATGAATCTTAAACATTACAAGCTTATAACTGATAGGACCATTTAGGCTAACCTAAATGTCACCTCCTCAATGAAGCTTCTCTAACCACCCAGTCTGGAGTAATTCTTAAAATTCTTTCTTGTATAATTTTATTTTTTCTCTCTTGATTCTGCATGTCTTCTGCTAAACTATGCTCCATGAATGCCAGAACTATAACTATTTTGTTCAGACTTCTATGCCTAACAGCCTGAAGAATTTCTTATGCACAGTAAGAACTCAGTGAATAATTGTGAGAAGAATATTTTCATATAGACATTTCTTGTCTTTTCCTAGGTACATTTACTTACATGGTTATATATCATTTTTATTTTTTTATTTTTATGAATATGGCAACTAGAAAGTCTATGTTTTAAAATTGTTAATACACCATAAACTATTTTCCATGAGTATAAACATTCTTCTACAACTTGATTTCTGATGGCTGCATGTTAGTCCATCATAAAGATATCATTATTTATTTAACTAACCTGTTACTATTACTGTTGAATGTTTAGATTGATCCTCTAAATCAAGATGTGAATAAATCTTTTTTTTATTTTTTATTTCCTTAGCAATAGCACATAATCCAAAATAGAAAAGGGCTTCCTTCTCTCACTCCCTCTCTCTCTCTCTTCATATATACATATATATATATAAAGTATACATATATATAATATACATATATAAAGTATACACATATACATACATAAAATATACATATATGTATACATATATACATATATTACATATATAATATACACATATATAAAATCTCACAAAAATCTCTCTGTATAAAAATAAAAGAGAATTAGTGAACTAGAAAATAACTCAGAGAGATACTACCTCTAAAGCAGCAGAGAATAGAAAATGAAAATATGAGATTAAGAAGATAGGATGAGACCTAATATTTGTTTAATTCAAGCATATATATATATATATATATATATGATATATATGAAAATATATATATGCTGAAAAATCTCTGTCATATTCCTGCATCCCAAACACTCAGTTTTCCTACACAGGGATGACCACTGTTACTTTGTTTAATGTACATTATCATTTTGACCTATAAAAGTGGCAATTTCATCTTTCCCTTTCTACAAGTTGTACCTTAATAAACCCAGTGTATACTCCACCTTGGTTTTCTTTGGTTGTTATTTGCTTTCTTAACAGCATACCTTGGGTATTGTTTTATATCAGCACATAAAGATCTATCACATTCTTTTTAGGTGTTTCTTAATACTGTACTGTATGTCGTGTGTATATTGTAACATGATGTATTTAACCTATCATTGGGTATATCTAGAATACACTCCTAGATGTGAAATTGCATACTTAATTAAATTTTTATTGATTTTGTTAAATAGATCTCCTTAGAAGTCGTACCACAATGTGTGCCTACTAACAACATAAAAGACTGCATGTTTCCTTACACTCTCAACACCAATATCCTCGCAAACTTTCAGATGTTTATCCATCTGATATTTAAAAATGTTGTCTTGTAGTTTTATTTTGCACTTATTTTATTAGTAATGGGACTGGTTGATAACCTTTTTCATTCATCTAACGGCCATTTTTATTTCTTTTTCTATGAATTATTTATATCATTGCCCATTTTCTAATGGATTGTTGTTTTTTCTTTATTGATTTGTAGTTACTCTTTACATTTTAGCCCCCATTCTCTTATCCATAATACTCTGAGAACTGAAAGCATTTTCAGAAATTCATTGCTAAAACTCATTTGGTGTCAAACTTTTGACTTGGACGAATGTGTGGTTTTATCCATCTCGCTGGCTGTGAATATTCATTTGTATGCTGCAGAAATAACAATGTATTTGGTTATAGAATGTTCCCCTGATGCTGCTTGAGGTTTCATAATATACAAAGTATTTACAGTATTACCCTCCCCCCAAATTTTAAAACCCAGTGGTTTTAGATAAGAAACGGTAGAAACTATTGAGAAGAAATTTTTTTTCCCAGATGACTGCTTCTCCCCTCTCTCCCCTACATATTCAGAGGCAGAGAAGCCAGGATATAGGCAAAATAGAAGTTTCTTTGAATCCAGTGTCAAATACAGATTTTCACCATTGGATCATAATCTGCCCATGTTATGGCCATGTTTCTCTGTGGAAGGCATTTCCAAATGCATGATGGAATCAAAGCAGCTCATTGAAACTTTTTTACTTGCAAATCCAAGTTGGCAGATGAGTCTGTTTACAGAAATATTAGTCACGGTTATCACAAACATGGGCTGGATTTTACACAATAATATTTTTATTGTCTTATATCACCTAATAAGTCATATATTTATAGAAACAAATTTTAAGGCATCTTAGTAGAAAAACCTTGTTCACTGAGATTATTAATGATTGTTCCCATGTTTTCTCATAGTACTTTTATGGATTCCTCTTTCACATTTGTATATTTGATCCACCTGAAATTTATTTTGGCACATAAAGTGAGCTAGAAAGTCAATTTAATATTTTATCAGATGGCTACCCAGTTGTCCCAACTATGTTCATTGATAATTCATCTTCACTCTATTAACTGGAAATGTTATCTTCATCATATGCCAAATTATTATACATATTTGAGTCTATTTCTAGGTTTTCTTGTTTGTTTTATTAGTGGGTCAATTTAGTACAAAGGGTGGGCTATTGATTCATTTTGCTATATTGTTCTCTAGAAAGGTGCTATCAGTTTATACTCACATTAACAGTGTATGAGTATCTTGCCCCTCCACACCCTTGACAACACTTACCTCATCACATCTTAAATCTTTTATCATTTTGGAAAATGAAAAGTATAATTTAATTGATTTTTGTTTGCATCTTTATTACTATCAAGGCTGAAGTTTTTGTGTGTGTGTGTGTGTGTGTTTGGTTTATTGAACACTTATGTCTCTTCTTTGTAAATTAGATGTTTGTATCTTTTGCCCATATATCTTAGGAGAATTTAACTTTTTCTTGATGCTAAGAGTTTTCTTTAATCTTTCCCAGAGGTTCTGTTGATGTCAAGAACTATAATAGAAAAGCAGGCTGGATGGAGGAGACCATTTAAAATGTATTTTCAATAGTGGGTCTAAAAGTAGAGAGCCTTTTAAATAAGGAGGGGAAGGAGACATGTTATAACAATACTAACTATGGACTGAATGTCTGTGTCTCTCCAGAATTCATATGTTGCTGTCTAATCCCCAGTGTGGTAGTATTGGGAGGTGGCCCCTTTTGGAAGTGATTATCATGAGGGATTAGTGTCCTGTAAGAACAGATAATAGAGAGCTTGCTTCCTCTCTTTGATCTCCCCCGCATGAAAACACAGCAAGAAGAATGTCACCTGCAAACTAGGAAAGCAGGCCCTCACCAGAACCTGACCATGCTGGCACCCTGATCTGGGACTTCCCAGCCTCCAGAACTATGAGAAATAATTGTCTCTTGCTTAAGCAACCCAGTCAATGGTATTCTGTTATAGCTGCCAGAACTAAGACAATGTCTAATTTTGCGAACCACTTGTATGCCAGTACTTTTCAAGTTTCTGTTCATTGTTTCATCAGAATCACCTTACAAGGTAGGGATTATCATTATCACTGTTTCTCAGATAAAGGAACTATGGCTTGATGATTAAATAGCAAACTCAAAGTCACATAGCTAGGACATTACAGAATCACAACTAAAATTCAGCTCTCTGACACCAAAGTAAGTGCAGTGTCTCTACTGAAATCCTGTACTCCACTTGCTCCAGACTAGTGAAAAAGTCAGATCTATCCATATACAAAACAGTGAGGTAGATAAAGTTTGTCTTCAATGAACTGGTTTCTGTGTCTATCACACAGACGGACGGGTGTCCTATGGACGGCACCTGCCCATCCCATCAGCACCCAAGGTGCTCAGAGGTGCCCCCAGGTGATCAGAGCCCTTGACCACAGTGCCCAATGGGCCTGACCCCTACTCCTAGTACCCTCACCTGTGGACATGTCCCTGAACCTTCCCCTTTTTTTTCCTCAAAATTTCCCTGGCCTTCGAACTAAATGCCATAGTTTCTGCTAATTTGCTCAACCAAATTGAATAGAGTTTTTAATGAATGCTAATGAATTAATATATTATTCACACAGAAGCCAGGAGGACAGAGGTGAAGAAAAAAACTGAGCAAAGTTTACCAAGTAACAAATATAAATTTGGATTTCTGGGTAGTGTAGGTTCTTTTTCTCTAGGGATCCCTCTGAGAAGAAAAGTAAGCATTGGCGCAAGGCTAGCATGGATAAGGGAAGATGATCTGGGGGACCAGGTGGGCCCCAGCTTCTAGGTGCACTGTGCCTCCCCAGTGTGGCTCCAGTGCAGACCTTGGTCCCCTAGCCTTAGTGCCCACCTGGTCTCAGCAGCTCTTTCACCCCAAGGGACCAGCCCAACTAGTAAATACTGGTGATGGGCAGTGTGAAAGAGCAGTGTGAAGGAAGCTGTCGTTGGAGAGCTGGGGCTTCCAGGGGGTTAATGCTCCAAGAAGCAGATCAGGGATCATTCAGCTCACACCTAGGGAAAGACTCCTCTAGCCTCTCAAACTTTCCATGAATTGATTCAGTGGTATATAAAGAGTAAGAAAAGAATAGCTCCATATTCATACTCAAATCTCAAAACCTTTTAAATTTAAAGACAGATCCCATCCTTGGAAGATCTACCTGATCTACTGTATTTGCCTCCTGGAGGATTACTTCGGTAGCTTTGCCACCATGGAAGAGCAAGGAAAGGGGGCTGGACACAGAATAAAAGAGCACCCTCATGTTTCCCACCTCAGATTGTACAAATAGCTCTTATTTTGTAGATGGACAAGGGGTGGGCAAATGGGAGATAATGTATATATTTTTCAATTAACAAGGGCAGTAAAATATTTTCAGAAATGTTTGCTTGAGGCTCCAGGTTTTTTGTCTAGACTTCTTTTTCCCCTTTGATAACGAGAGATATACATGTGAGGGATGTATGGTGCAAAGACCTGAATCCATCACCATGTGATTTAATCTGGAAGTGAGGGGCTGAATGAGATGAGCTCTCATGTCCTCTCCAGCCAGATGCTTCTGGGATTGTGTCTGACTTTACCTGAAGTGACAAACTGCTTTCAGAATAGAAAATGAGAAATGATTGATTACACCCAACTGAATGAAAACGTTATTAAGAATAACCCCTTGCATTTTTCTTACTACCCTGTCTCTTTACCCTTTTGAGGCATTAAGGTATTTCAAAGCTATCATGAGGTTAAAATAACTTCACCATGAGTGCTTTGAAATAGGTAAGATGTGCATTATTCTCCCATTCTCATGGAAGAGGAAACTGAGGTCTGGGAGGTCCAGGGGCTTGCCCAAATCCCAGCAGGAGTCCAGTTCCCTCTCTGACAGTCCCAGCTATTTCTGCTGGGTGTGCTTCCCTTCCCGTAAGACTTTGCTGATAAGAGTGGGTTTCTTCCCCCCAAGCCCCATTGCATTGGACAGATGCATTAAAAGCTCCCCTGGGTAGAGAAATCCTGGGACCGACAGGTAGCCTTCCATTAATAAAGCAAAAATACAAATTAAGCCGTTCTCTTGGTGATTCTAGAACAGGACTCTCCCCCTCCTCCCCTGCCCCCCAGGAATCCACAAACACATTTTTAAATAACAAAAGAAAATTGAGTACCTGATGCAGTTAGCAGTGGTCTCGTGGGGGCTAGGGAGACCAGAAAAAGAGTCTATTATTTTGCACCTGTCCTGCCCAATAGCTCATTGTGCAACAGTATTTACTTAAAAAGCAGAGGAGGAAATCATTATTTGCTCTTAGTCCTGTGATTCCCGTGGCTATGCTCTTTGGAGGAAGTGTTTTATTTCTTTTTTCCGCTTCTCCCATGCTTGAGTTGCAAGAGGTAAATGTGGAAGTGCCTCGCACATACAATACGGAGACTCAGCACAGGGGCCAGGATGGGAGCTTAGCACACGGCTGCCAGGCTTTCTGCTTCCTTTAATGTCTGGACAGTGATGAAGGGCCATGAGCTCAAAAGGGAGGGTTCTCTCCCTCTCTATCCATCTCTCTCTCTGTCTCTGTCTCTGCCTATCTCTCCCCCCATGCATTATATATGCATACTATATGTGTATGCATGTGTTAAGTACATGAACACAAACATTTTTATATACATATATGGTGTGTATATTACATGTATATTATCGTAACATATTTTTATGTGTGTGTATTAAACACACACATATTCCACTTCCCTCCTCCAAAACAGCAATGCTAGCAAACACTGAAAAAAAGATAAAAAATACGCAACCTGAAGAAAAAAAAAAAAAGGAAAAAGCAAAGCCCCATTTTAAATGTTGTAAGTATCTTCTAGTTACTAATGTCTCCCCCTCTAAATGGCTGTGTTTCTCTAGCTGGAAATTGGCAGCAATCAGCTTTACAAGTGTTGGGGAAAGATTTACTTGGACAGATGAAAGAAAATCATTTCCTCCTTAATGCCCGTGCCTACCGCAGATAATGTGGCACTCCCCTGCTTGGCAGAGGGCAGTGCATTTTGAAGGAGCTTGTTTTCTTGGAAAATATAGTCATTGGGCAAGGAAAACGAAAATATGACCAGGCTAGTAAAAATGTTATGTTAAAGGTAACAAGGTGTTAAAGGCAGTGCTTTAAAAGTGGAGAGCCTTTCCTAAAGCTTGGAGAGTAGGGTGGGCAGAGGGATAAATGGCACTGGGGGAGAGAGAGGACCTGCAGGACTGGCTGACCTTAACTTTAGCCATTTTTGTGTCCTTTGCTTTCCTGCAGAATATTAGTGCAGAAAGGGGCCGGTACGAAGATCTCGTGCCCCCACCATCTCTTATGCTCATAGAGGAGAGAAAGCAACTTGCTGATGTCACAGAGTAGTTGGAGGTGGACCTGGAGCTGGCAATCTCCAGACTCCCAGCTGCATGCAGTTTGGTTAATAGATGAACCGCATGCAGTCCACCATTCTTTACACTACACAAACAGTTTTCAATCTTCCTGTGTTTCAGGAACTTTCCGAGGATGGGAGGAAAGCTAGGAGCTACTTGTTATGTTTGGGGTCCAAACCAGCTTCAATGAGAGCAGCCCTACTTGTTATTTGTTTTAGTTATTAGCCTTCTAGAAGCTATTTGAAGGAAGAGGTTCTGTGGCTAGAAACAGTATAAAAATCAATGCGTCTGTTGGACAATAGCTCCTTTAGGCTACTACATCCTCCCTCAGGCTTCACTCTATTTGCTGCTCATGGTCTCAGACTTAAGCCACCCTCCTTGACATTTTTTTTTTACCAGATTTGCTCATTTATCAGATTTTGACCTTTCTGCTAATTCTTGCTTTCCTGCCCTAACCCTCCATCTCTCTTTTGCCCTTTGGATGGCATGTTCAATGCTGTGTCCCTCACGGTGATGTAAATTTCTCTACATGATTATTCTACTTCTCTTCCCCACTCACTGCTTCAGCCATCACAGGCTGCTTTGGGTGCCTGTCCCTTGTATTTGACTCACACAGGCTCGTCTTATCATCTACCTGCTACTGATTCCCAAAATATTTCTTTAGCCGGCATCACTGACCCAGGTTTCAGACTAATATGTCTGAGCATATCCTGGATATATTCATGGAAATGTCTCATGTTATAACCTTTCTTCTCAAACTCATTCCTGCTGTCATTTTGCTGTTTCACTTGGCAGGACCAGCACCTAAACCAGAGATGCAACTTTCTCCTACAGCAGTCAACTGCCAAATCTTGCCAATTTTATCCTTCTCTCAATTCTCCCATTTCCTCTCTATTTCCACCATCACCACTCTGGCCTGGGCTCTCTCATTGTCTCATCCCTGGCCTTCCACAATAACCTCCTCAATTGATGGTCTTGGCTTTGCTCTGTCTTTCCCATGTGTGATCTCTGGACAAATGCAAGAATGAACTACTTGAAAAGCAGATCAAGCCATACCTGGGACTATTTCCAGTCAAAGCCCCCTGCCATGGAACAACTGGCTACAGCTCTCTGTAATCTAGCCCCAGCCTACTTCTCCAGCCTCGTCTTCTGCCCCTCCCCAGCATGCACTTTTAACTCCAGCAAACCAAGCTGTGTGCAGTTTCATGTGCCATGGTGTTTCTTTTCTCCTTGTCTTTGCTGTTGCTGTCCCTTCTGTTTGTCATGCCCTCCCTACCATCTCCTCTTCTCATAGCCTATTTGAACTCTTACATCTCAGGTTTTTCCTCTGCCAGGAAACCTCTCCTGTTCTCCTCTCCTCCACACAAAGTGGCTTAGATGCCCCTTCCCACGGCTCTCTTGACACCCTGGGCCTGCCTGTCTCTATCCATTCGTTATTCATTCATTCCACCAAGATACATTGATTGCCTACTACATGCCAGACATGGTGCTGGAAACAGCAGTGACTACAACAAAGAAAAACCCTTTCCTCTTGGATATTAAACTCTACTGGGTAAGAAACAAGATACATAAGTAACATTTAGTATGTTAGCCAGTGCTAAGGGCTAAGGAGAAAAATAGAGCAAAAAAAACCGAAAAAGCAGTTTAGACAGAGTGGCCAAAGAAAGTCTTATGAAGAAAGTGACATTTGAGAAAGATTTGGGGCCTGCGAGGGAGTGCGCCATGCAATATCCAGGTGAGGGGCATTTCAGGCAGAGGAAACAGCAAGTGAGTGCAAAGGCCCTAAAGAGGGAATATGCCTGCCATGTTTGAAAAAGAATAAAGGGGGAAAATAAAGGTGAAATGATGTTATAGAGGTAATGGGGGTAGGCAAGGCACATAATGTCCAGCCCTGTCTGCCACTGTGGGCTACTCCAAAAACCATGGCTTTTACTGTGAGTGAGATAGACATCCTGGGGGTTTAAGCAGAGAAGCGGCATCGAATTTACATCTTAGCCAGCCTCTCAGACTGTGGTGTTGAAAACAGACCACAATGAATTAGGGACAGAAGCAAGGAGACAAATTAGGAGGCAATAGCATTAATCTAGGCAAGAGGCTCCCACCTAGCCCTGGAGTCCTTCTTACCTCCAGCCCATACTTAGCTTAGGTGCCAAGATCATCTTCAATCACAGAGCAGATTGCATGAGTTCTGCACGTTCCACCAGAGGACACACGAGGCCTCCCTTTCAAGCTCACCTCTAGTCACTCCTCAGAGTGCATCCTGCCTGCTACCCCACACGCCTATGGACATGTCATGCTCTTTTCTCCTTTCTGCCTTTCCTACAGACTCTCCCTTTGATTGGAAAGCATTCCATCCTTTCTCCACCAGATGAACCCCACTCATCTACCAAGTCCCCGCGAAGCCTTCCCAACTCCCTAGACTAAATGCATTACTTCCCTGGCAATATCTGTGCCATTTTGATATAGCATCCACTAACCACATGTGGCTCTTGTGTACTTGAAATATGTCTAGTGCCATGAAAATGATAAAATTTTGGATTTATTGAATTAAATAAAATACATTTTTTGCCTGTTTCTTTTTTACCTTTTTAAAAAGTAGCTACTAGAAAATTTTAAATTACTTTTGTGGCTCACATATTTCCCGACAGCACTGGTGATAGTATTTTTCATACTTTTTTTTTTTTTTTTTTTTTTTTGAGACAGAGTCTCACTCTGTCGAATCTCGGCTCACCACAACCTCCACCTCCCAGGTTCAAGCAATTCTCCTGCCTCAGCTTCCCAAGTAGCTGGGATTACAGTTATGTGCCACCATGCCCAGCTAATTTTTGTATTTTTAGTAAAGACGAGGTTTCACCATATTGGTCAGGCTGGTCTTGAACTTTTGACCTCGTGATCTGCCCACCTTGGCCTTCCAAAGTGCTGGGATTACCAGAGTGAGCCACCGTGCCTGGCCTTTATACTTTAATGTAGCTATTGAATGCATGTCTATCTCCTGCACTAGAGTATGAACTCTTCTGTAGGGGACATTCTTACTCCTCTTTGTGTTCAAAGGCCTTTGAATGGGGTCTTGTCCATGAGAGAATCCCCCCAAAAGTGTGCTGAATAAATAAATGAGTGCTATACCAGAAACACAGAGTTACCTGTGGACAGAGAGGATTTTGACTAATGGAAAAAGAATACGCAAGATAGTAGGATCACAGGAAAAGCGCATGTGAAGGACCTAGGAATTTCTAAAAGCGTGGGAAATCAGTAGAGAATGTGAATTAAATGGTTTGTCTGGAATGCAGAGACTGTGGAAAAGAAAGATGAAAATGTCTGTGATAGGCAAATTGTGAGAGCCCTCCAAGGCCAGAATGAAGGGTCAGACTTCTTTCTGGAAGCAGTGGGGAGTGATTGAAGATTTGTGAGCAGGAATTAGCAGCCATCACCATATAGAATGCAACGGTCACAAATAGCTGTGACTTGTAGTTTCATAGGCACCCAATTTGTCAGTGTGAATTATTTGCATTTATGCATTTGACTTGTTTGCTTGATCTGAATGCTTGGGGTTTATAGCCCCAGTTTCAGAATGCCTAGGGTAACCCTTGCTTGTATTCCCATTCTCCATCTCAAATCCTCTAGGCCCAAACCTTTTCCAGGGAAAGGAGAAAGCCTAATTTCCCTGAGGATCTTCCCTGCTGAAGTTTACTCTTTGCTCCCTAGGAGGTGGCTGGAGGTACCCTAGAGAATCAGGTTGGAGGTTTCCAGAGTTTTTCCAGGCTGTGGACTCAGAGCTTTTGTTCCTTTGAACACAACTGCTATGGAAACAAGTGAGGAGTTGGCCACAACACCCAGCTCCAAGCTTTGATCTGGGGTTGCTGGGCCCTTTGATGCATGTGTACCAGAGCCAGCCTTGGGGGATAATTAAGGCGTTTTTCATAACGAGGTCCAATTTGCTTTTTAATTATAATTTCTCCCAACTTTTTTTTTTTTTTTTTTTAAGTTAACCACGTAGGTTGGTTGATCGAAACTTGTGTCACATGTGATGGAAGAAGGAAAGAATGAGATTTAAATCTGAGCTCTCATTCTTTATTAGTAGCTGAAAGCAGAAGCCCAGGTAGTGAGGCTAAATCCAGAGATGGGATCAGGGCCCCAGCTCTTGACAGCCGACTCAACAGCTAATAAGCAGACCTCCTTGAGGACACCTGGGAACCTTGGATCCGAACATAAAATCCCAGGAAGTCAGCACAGGATGGTGTTTCAGATATTTTGGTCCCACATTGTCATTCTATAGATGTCATTCCAAATCCAGAAAGGAGAAGAGACTTGTCTAGGACTGCACTTGCCATTGAGTCAGGCCATGAGTGTCCTCAGACTCTTTCCAAAATGGACATAATGATCGTTTCCCTTTGCATGTTGTTCTACACCCTAAACAGCTCTTTTCTCACCTTTTTCTCATAGATCCTCATGACAATCTGTGAGCTAAGTCAAGTGGTATTAAGTGTCACCTTCTTTTAAGAATCTGCATTTCCTTGTGATAGTTTGCTGTTGTGCACATGTACCCTAGAACTTAAAGTATAATTTAAAAAAAAAAGAATCTGCATTTCCAAGTGGCTCAGTATTTGCCTGCAGTCACACCGTACGTGGCAGGGCTGGGAAATGTTTGCAAGGCCATGATTTTTCCATTTCTCTGTGCAGCCCTCCTGTGCTCTCATTAACAATTCAGTCATTCATCAAACACTAGTTGAGAGCTCAGGCGCAGACCCTGTGCTAGTGGTTTTCTTCTACACCCCCCAGCCTCTTTCCTCCAAGCCTGATCTGCCTTCATGGGGGTGATTACGTTTTTAGCCATAGGAAGAACATGATCTGGCTTGAGTTGTAGGAAAATGTCTTTGGTAGAATTTGAAAGGTGGCTTGGAGAGGGTAGAGCCTAAAGGCAGAGAGACAAGCAGGCTAGGAGAGGAACGAGGAGGCTTGGAATGCAGAACCGGCAATGGGAACCGAGAGATGGAAGGGTGGCCTTGAGAGAGCTTTCAATGTAGAATGTGGTTTCTGGGAAAAGAGAACAGTTTAAAGAAATCCGAGATTTTATAGTTTAGTTACTGAGTAAGTTTTAACAGTGTTTAACTACTAGGAGATTAAAGAAAGAGCTTGAGGTGCCTGTGAGTCATTCAGGTCGAAATGTCTTGCAATTAATTAAATGCACCTGTGAGTCTAGCATTGAGGCGAGGAGGGAGACCTGGAGTTGTCAGAGTGTTGATGACAGTGGCCCCCAGGGAAAGTGAGACATGTAAGAAGAGGGCTTGGGGTGGGCTCTTGGGGTTCATCACTTCATGCCTCAAAGGAAACACTAAAATCTGTGTTGGAAAGCCCTGGACTTGGATTCTGATCTAGCTTCTGCTTCTAACAGACTCATCTAGGCTAAGTCATTAACCCCAGTGTCCTCATCTGTAAAAGCTGGAGGAGAGAATCTGCATGCATTCTTCTAGCATTGACATCCAGGAGCCTGTGATTTCCTCTACATAAGCAGAGTATTGCAAAATTGCAAAGTCTAGTCCATCTCCCAGCAGGTGAGATCTCCTAGCTGGTGTGAAGGAGGCCCTAGTGGCCCCATGAAGCCATGCTGCATGGGACTCTTCTCTTGTGGCTTCTCTCACACCTACGTGTGGCACACTGCTCAGGAAAGGCTTTCCTGTGGCTCCCCAGCCTCTACTTCTCTGCTCCATTCTGCCCTCCACCCCAGGTTTTATTACTCAGTGAGTGATGTTTGCCTGGAAACACTTTCTTTATGATTTATTAATAAAAAGCAAGAAGGGAGAAATGGAAGAAACACAAGGTAAAAGACCAGGATTGTATCTCAGTAAAACACTTTTCAAAGTGTCAAAAGGTCTTTGGGGAAATAGGAAAAATAAATGAGTCAGAGTGTGAAATGAGTGAGAGGCAGGAAACTTTGGCTTCAGGAAATAAGTCCCCAGCAACAGCAATTTGAACAAACAAAACAAAGCAAAATCTGACAAAATGAAAACTAACAATAATCATCGTCATATTCCTCATTGTTGTCACTCTCACCATAACAGCTGATATGTTATTCTGAGGATAGATTGATCTGAAAATGACCAAGTCGTAAGAATAATGGGACAAGGTCAATGAAGGAGGTCCAGGCAGAGTAGATGGTCAGGGATGGCTATGCTTGTCCCTGGGCCCCAGCAAATGGTGGCCCTGAGTCCCATGGTGCTGGGGGACATCTCCATAGATGGAGGCAATATCCCAAATCAGGCTTTCTTACAGAATCCCAGGTCTTCAGCATCTCCAAACCTTTCCTAGAATTGTCTGCTTTTTATTAAAAGGAGGAGGTAGCCACCAAGATTGCAAATCTATATGCCCTGTGGGTGAAGGTGGGGACAGATGGGGCAGAGGAGGCTGCACACTTTGCAGGTCTTTGAGGTTCACTGTGAGATATGGAAAGCAGAGGCAACCTCCTAGAGGCCTTCCAAAGATCACTGCACGTTAGTGATGGCTCCTAGGGCTGAACCTTCAGAGAAGGTTTTAGTGAGAAGAAAACAATGCTGCTCTCTTATTCTGTGCCCCCCCTTTCTGAAGGTCCTCAATTTCAGGAGGTTTCCCATTGTCCCTCTGCCCCACTGCCCCGGCGTTTAGGACATCGGCCAGCCTGGAGGGTATTTCTTCCAGTTAGTTGGCTTTGCAAATGCTCACTCCCACGGTTTTGTCCCTGTTGATTCCTCTACCCAGAGCCCCTCTCCACTTTTGGCCCTAGCTCTGCCTTCTCAAAATGCTACCTGTCTCCAAGTAGTAGTATTCAATGTCTCCAAGTGGAATTTTTCCTGCTTTGCTCTACTTTCATTGTGCATATCACATTCATGAATGTTTTATGATTTGTACACGTTCAAAACTTACCCTCCCTACTAGACCACAAACTCCTTGAGAGATGGAACTTTGTCTTGTTTATTTGAATAATTATTGGAATAGGGAGCCTAGGAAATTTTCCAGCTATAGGGGTAGGAAGTGAAAACGAAGAAAGCTATATGCATTCCCAGCATCAAGAATCAAAGCTCAGCAAACTGAACTAGGTAGCCTAAAAAGCCTGCTCATCCTTCAAGGCCCGAGTCAAATGTCACCTTGTTCTTAAATCCTTACCAGATATTTTCATTTGGAAATGGACTTTTCTTCACAGATTTTCTGTGAAGAGCATGAATGCTGATAAATATTTCCAATGTTCCTTCTGGACATGTGATCAGATTGTACTTCCCTGGCCCCTTTGAAGTTCTTTGTGGTCATGTGACTTGCTTTGAACAATAAAATAAGAGCAGAAATTGTTTGTGTCACTTCAGAGTGGAAACTTTAAGAGCGAGTGCAAGATTTATGGTATCCTCTTTCTCCTACATCAGCAATCATGGAAACACAGAGATGGGGTCCTCCTAGGGCTGGAATTCTTAAATGAGAACACCATAGAGCAGAATATTTCTGCTGGCCCATGAGAGAAATAGAATGAGAGCAAGAAATAAACCTTTGGTTCTTATATGATGCTGAAGAGCTGCTTGTTACTGCAGCATAATATAACCTATCCTGTCTGATACATCATAATACTTCCCAATATTATATTATTTGTGGAAATGTCATCACCTTAATAAGTTGAACATTTCTTCATCTGTTCATTCATTCATTCATTCATTCAATCTTTTACTTATCCCCAACAATTACAGTTGCCCCTTGGTATCCACTAGGGATTGGTCCCAAGACCACTCCCCATACCCCACAAATACTAAAATTTGCAGATGCTCAAGTCCCTGATTTAAAATCACAGATTATTTGCATGTAACCTACACACATCCTCCCATGTACTTTAAATAACTTTTAGATTACCTAATATAATGTAAATGCTACATAAATAGTTGTTAAACTGTATTTTTATTGCTGTGTCATTTTTTGTTATTGTTTTCTTTCTGAATATTTTTGATTCAGCTGGTTGAATCTGTCAATGTGGAAGCTGCACATGGAGGGCCAATTGTATTTATAGGGCCCCATCATATGTTAGGCACCGCACTAGTTGCCTGAGATTGTACAATAATGAAAGTGTAGTATCTGTCCTCCATTGGCTTTTGATCTGGACAGGAGGATGGATAGGTAATCAGGCAGTGTCAGTGAAGTATGATGCAAGTCATGGGGGAAATTCAGAATGCTACAAGAGCACATGGGTAGGGCACCTAACCCTTAGAAGTTTGGAAAGATTGAGGAGGATGCTGGAGAAATTTCCATCTAGGTGAAGACTTGAGATAAGTAGGAGTGATCCAGGTGAAGGAACAAAGAGAAGAGGAAAGAGGAGTAGTCTAGGCGAAAGGAACAGCATGTGTGAAGGCAACATGAGCAAGAAAGGACAGGGACCAACCAGAGCACTGCAAATGAGGCAGTGTAGCTGGAGCATGGGGTCTGAGATGGGATGAAGACGGAGGAAGGTGAAGCTGGCCGGGGAATCAGGCTCAGACCTAGGAGAGCCACGCATGCCAAGTAAAGGACTTTGGACTTTATTGTAAAGGCAATAGGGAGCCATTGAAGGGTTTAAAAGTAAGCGAGTAACAGAATCATATTTGTGTTTTAGATTTTAAAGGTCATTCTGGCTGCAAGATGGAGAAGGGATTGGAGAGAGGCAGCAATGATCCCCTTGAGGGTACAGTCTGTTTTGGATTCACCTTCATGGCCCTTCCCCTTCCTCTCATGCCAAGCCCCTAGTACTGCATTAGCAGTCTAAAAATGCTAATTGATGAAGAGATGACAGTAAGCATGCAAGTCCTCAACCCTGCTGCGTCTCTTCTCAGGCTCTGAGCAGTCACTCACCTCTGAATGGCAGCCACTTGGAGTTTGGAGACGTGATGGTTTTCAGTGCCAGGATTGTGCCATAAGCAAACCTGAGCAAGCCCCAGCCTCTAAATGATAGCAAGCATGTGTTGGGAAGTATGGGCCTGCCCTCTTCTGAAGGAGGCAGGGAGCGTCCAGGTACTTCCAGAAAGAAACCAGCAAAGTAGACCGGGCGGGGTGGCTCATGCCTGTAATCCCAGCACTTTGGGAGGTCAAGACAGGCGGATCACGATATCAGGAGATCGAGACCATCCTGGCTATCACGGTGAAACCCCGTCTCTACTAAAAATCCAAAACAATTAGCCGGGCGTGGTGGCAGGCACCCGTAGTCCCAGCTACTTGGGAGGCTGAGGCAGGAGAATGGCATGAACCTGGGAGGTGGAGCTTGCAGTGAGCTGAGATCATGCCACTGCACTCCAGCCTGGGCTACAGAGCGAGACTCTGTCTCAAAAAAAAAAAAAAAAAAAAGAAAGAAAAGAAACCAGGAAAGTAACCAACTGCTGCCCAGGGTGTTACAGGAGCACCTTACTGGGCTTTGTCATGCCCCACCTCAATCCAGCTCCAGGCTCTGCTGAGTCTGTGCTCCTCATGGACCCCTAAACTTTGGAGGCAGGTGGGGCAAATGGAGGCTCCTAGTGTCACAACAGAGAGTGAGGTTTTGTGACCCTTGCCAGGCCAGGGTTGCGGCGGGGAGGTACAACGTGCTGCCACAGCAGGCAGAAGAGTTGTGCTTTTCCCTGGGAGCTGGGCTGTGGGCCCAGCCAGGTGCTGCCAAGCAGGAGGGCTGCTCACCCTCCAAGAGCCAGGCCGGCAATTCCAGAAGGCAAAACTTCAGTGTATTCCAATTTTCCAAAATAGAAAGAATAAAACAACATCAGAGCAGATGTTCCAACATGTAATTATCAACTAATCAGTTTGGACTTTTTTTAAAAAAGGGAAATTTCAAAATAGCTCCCAGATTTCATCAACTGCAGCCCTGGTGGAGACTGGCTGGGTTGGAAAGGAGTTACTGAAGAGAGCTGCAGGTGCCCAGGTGGTGGGGGAGGGGAGGTGGGTGTGGGGTGACGGGGCACAGGTGCTTCTAGTGCTGGGACTGCTGCTGCTGCTGCTGCTGGGTTCAGCAACAAGAGAGCAGCTCCAGGCTGCAGGTGCCAGGTTGAAGCAGCTGGGCCTCAAGACAAGCAGCTTCCCTCCTAGAAACACTGTGAGCTGGGATGAATCATCTGCCGGCCTCATTCTGCCCCAGATCTTGTCTCTGGCAGACACGTGAAATGGCTCACATGGAAGAACACAAATTGACCACTTTACCCTCAAGCCTAAGGCCTTGGCCACCCCTCAATACCTTCTCTTTCCATTTAAGCCAACAAGAGGCAGAAAAGAAACAGGACATGGTCTTGGATGGTCAGCAAGTCTTTGAGCTGTGGGAATCCTGGGCCCCTGAGTTCAGTTCTGGAGTGGGTTCAAAATGTAGAGATGCGAATTTTCTGTGTAAATGCTGTTGGGACCTTGGAGTGATTCCCTAGCAGCTCATAATGAGAGGAAGGCAGCAGAGGATAAGAAGGAAGAAGGAGGAGAGGAAGAAGAGAGAGTGGAAAGGGGAGGGAGGAGAGAGGGAAAGGAGAAAGACCTAGAGGCTCTCTAGGACTGAAACCCCATGGTGGAATTTATATATTAGATATTCACAATAGAGTGCTAAGATGTTAGACATGGTTTAGAAATGAACACAGGCTTTCTGCTGATCAACACTTAGGTATGTGTAACTAGAGCTCTACAGATTGTCTGTACCTTAAGCATGTTTAGTTTGCTGGAATGAGCATTCTATAGTCCCTAGAAACCTTTAGGAACAAAGTGTTGTTAACACACATACAGACTTCACAGCTTCCTGCAGAAGGTGCAGAATCCCAGGTTTCCCAACCCAGTGGGGAGCCCATGGCCCCCTCGTCATTGCTATAATTTAGTTTCAATCTCATTCCCAGGTGAGGACGGAACAGAACAGCCCTCCTAAGTACCTGTTTCCAAGAGCCAGTTTCCAAAGACCACACAGGTGGCAAGATGACACAGTGGTCTCAAGTGTGGGCTCTGTTGTCAGGTCGCCTGGGGTTGAGCCCCAGCCTCACCCCTTACTGGCCATCTGTCTGCAGTAAGCTGTTTAACCTTTCTGGCTTCCATCTTCTTGTCTGTAAAATGAAGAGAATGACTGTACTTATTGCATAGGGTGGCTGTGAGGTTTGCAGGAGGTAGTGCGCATGCAGGGTTTGACATACACTTAATAAAATGCTGGCCTTTCTGAGCATAGCGTGCCTCCCAATGGCCTGTTTGTGCAGGGCTGGAAGTGAAAGGTCACCTTACTGGGAGGAAATGGAAAATGCACTGTGGTTCTGGGGGTCCCCTTCTGAGGAAGTTCCGCCCATCCTCGGAAGCCCTTTGAGATCCTTCTACAGATGCTCCTACACTTAGAATGGAGTTACATCCCAATAAGCCCATTATAAAGTGAAAATATTGTTAAGTCAAAAATGCATCTAATGCACGTAACCTATTGAACATCATAGCTTAGCCTAGTCTACCTTAAACATGACACATTAGCCTACAGTTTGGCAAAATCTTCTAACACGAAGCTTATTTAATAAAAATAAAAATAAAATATTGTAATAAATATGAAAGATAAAGATTCCACATTTAAAGTATGGTTTCTACTGAATGCATAATACTTTCACACCATCATAAAGACGAAAAATTGTTAAGTCAGATCATTGTAAGTTGGGGACTGTCCACATATTTTTTTAAATTTTTGAGCCTTTGCACAAGCATTTCGCCTACTGAGAATGCCATTTGATCTCCTTCCCACCTTTGCACAGCCAAATTCTGTTGACTCCTTGATAACCAAGTTGATGCTCTTCTCCTGTATGAAGTCCTCCCAGGTGCCCCACCCCAAAGCCTCTTAGCACTCTCTCAGGATATTTCTTGGTGTTACTTAGGACTCTAGTTTGTAGTACAGTTATTTGTGTACATGTATTAGCTCCCCTAAGAGACTAAGAGATTGTTGAGGAAAAGCTCTTTGCTGGGTCAACTTGATGAGGACCCCGTCCCCTGTGACTACCACAGGGCCTGCCCCAGGGTAGATGCTCAGTCCATGCTCTTCTGTGCGTTCATGAAGGCAGCTCATATTCTGGATGAAGCCTGGCTCAACAACAGTGCTATTGAGAGGTGAGGACACGGACCACCCTCCCGACTGAACGTTAGACTGAACTGTAATCTTGGGTGAGGCACATGAACCAGGAGACATCAGGGGAGCCACGAGAAATTCTCTTTGTCTTCATAGTTCAGAGGCTTTGGCATTCTGGAAAGAGAATGGTCTATTCTCTGCCTTTTGATTAGAATAACTACATGGACTTTTTTACCCACCTGTTACCTTGTTATTGAGAGTTGGCTTAGCAAAATGGGTAAAAATAAGCACTTGAATCAGATTGCTTTGGTTTCTATCCCAGTTCCTTTTTACCTGCTTTGCTACCTTGTGCAATCTACTTGAGCTCTCTGTGCCTTTTCCTCAACTCTGAAATGTGGAAAATACTACTACTTATCTGTTAAGTTTGTTGTGAAGATTACATGAGGTAACATATGTGAAGTATTTAGGCAATACTTGGCACATGGTCTTGGCACATGGTAAGTACTCAGTGGTAGTTATGATGGCACATCCACAAGACCAAACCACAGAAATTACTGTGCTAGGCTCTCAGGGCACAGACATGAAAGCTGAGAAATCCGGGTTCAAATCCTAACCCTTGCCTACGAGTTCTGTAACTGCAAGACAGGTTCTTAGCTTCCCTGAGCATCAGTGCCTCAGGTTTTACATCTGTAAGATGAAGGTTGAATTTGTGATTCCTAAAGGCTTTTCTCAAACTCTATTTTAATAAGTCTGTGGATATTTAGAAGACCAGGCACAAGAAGCAAATGTTAGCTATGCTCAAATGTTGCCTTTGTGTGCCCTTTTCCCACTGTCTGTATCTTATTCCTTATCTCTATTTCCCCTTCTCCTCTTCACTCTTCCTTACATAATCTCTAATCCATGATCTCTCTCTATGTCACATACATGCACACACTGAGGCACTCACATGCACACACACGGCTTCTTTTCTTCTTATCACCTTGTTTAATTTCTTTCCTTTCAGGCTCTGCCTCTGATGCATCTCTCAGTTTTTCAGGAAAGCTCAGGGTTAAGGGGCCTGGACAGGGTGGAGGCAGAAAGGGCTGTGCCCCTGCTCCATCGGTTACCTGCAAAGCTGAGGAAGCTGCAGAGGCTTAGGTTTTATTAGATCTATATATGCCCTGGCTTTCCGTGGGCTGAGCTTCCCTGATGCAGCGAGAACTATGTGGGCTTCACAAGTAGTCAGGGCACTGGAGAAAAAATGAAAAAGGATTTTTTTTACCTTTTTAATAAATGATAAAGAAGGAGGAGAATATTAATAAACTTCAGACCCCTTCCCTTCTCATTTCTCGCCCAGTACAGAGCCTGTGCACCCACGTGGAGGGGCCACCCCACACATGTGGCCTCCCTGTGTGGTCTAACCAGCAACCTGACCCATAGAAGCAGCTTCGAGATGCTGTCTGGGAACTGTGTGAGGGTTGTTCCTTCTGCAGAAGATCTCTTGCTGTCTCTTTTTCTTGTGCTGCTGTGTTTCTTTCTAGCTCGTTCTCTGTTTCTGACTCTTTATCTCTCCCTCGCCCTCTCTCCACCACCCCTCTCTCTCATTGCTTTCCCAACCTTCAGAGAGGCTCCAATTAAAGCAGAAATGGCAGTTTGGCTCCTGAGCTGACATCTCCGTTGCTGCAGAAGCTTTCTCATTTGACAGAAATCTTTGGCTTTCTTACCTCTTTATGTGCTATGTTTTGGGGGCAGGGGGATCCCGCAGCCCCACTAAACCCTTCCTGTTCTCCCCCTCTCCCTCTCCTTCCCCAGCCCCTGTTCACGCAGGACAGCAGGACTCTTGGACAGGAGGGCATTTGCAATCCCCCTCAGCTCCTCCACAGCATCCTGCTCCTGCCTCAGTGGAAGCGCCTTCTGCATCGCATTTCAATTAGGTTCTGAAGGAAGCAGCAGAGGTGCCCAGCCTGATTGTGGGAGCCCCCTTCGCCTGCCTGCCTGCTATTCAGAAATGTCAGGTTTTGTAGTTTGGTGGTTTCCAACACTGTTCACTAACGATTACATTTTGTGAACATTACCCTGAAAGGCTGCAGCTGAGCAGCCTTCAGTTTGCCTGCTTCCCCTTCAAGTCCCGACATCCTTCACTGCACCCCTTCCTGGAGATGTAGTACTAGATGAGGGGCCTACATTTCACTGCTCTCTGCAGCTCCGCTGACCCTGTCTCTTCCCTGGAGCCTTGGTTTCCAGCTGCCTGCCATGCAATACTCCAGGGACTGCTCATCCCTCCCAAAGCATCCAAGAGCTAGCTCATTACCTGTTCCCCAGCAGCACATTCAAACTTCCCCCCATCAACCTGCTCTTCCGCCGAAGTGACAGTGTTGCTATCCTCTTACTCTCCAAGTTTAGACCCCAGTCATCTTCAGACTCGCCATCGCTACTTGCCTTCTGGAGTCAGCGGTCACCTTCAAGTCCACCTCTCTCCTTCCCCACTTTCATATTTTCTGTCCTGTCACTGCTGCTGTGGCCTCTGCCTAGTCTCCTTGCCTCAGATCCCATGCCACCGTAATCCATGATTTCCTCTACTCCTGAGATTGTTATTCTGAAAACTAGGCTGTTCCTTGTCTATCCCATCCTCAAGAACCTGCAGTGGCTCCCTATTTCTTATAGAGTCCAAACCCTTTCAATCTTATGTCTTGCTATGACACTCCCCCACCCTAACTGCCTTCCACCATCCCCCAAAGTCTCCATGTTCTTTAATAGCTCACCATCTGTCTGCATGCTGTCTTCTCAGCCTGGAATTTCCTCTCCCTCAGCCTGTCATTGTGTATCGTCTGGCAATTTATGCTAATAGGATATCTTGCCTGTGAAAGGCACATGATAAATATGTATAGATTGATAGACTCAAATTTAAACATCTTAAAGTTATTAATGTATTTAATAAATATGTATTACATGCCTATGGTGGGTCTGGCACTGTGCTAGACTCTGGGGATACACAAGCCAATAAGAATAAACCAAGGCTCCCACACTTGATATCCTTACAATCCAGAGGAACGGCAGAAATGGAAAGAAAGGAATTACAGGGCAACATTCATTTGATAAATCATCATTTATTAAATGTCCATTCTATGTTAGGAACTGTGATAGATACTGAAAATAGGGAAATGAGTAAGGCATAGTCTTCACCACGGAGGAGTTTCAATTCTAGTAGAAGAGACTGACAAGGAAAAGGGAAACACAGCCGGGCACGGTGGCTCACATCTGTCATCCCAGCACTTTGGGAGGCTGAAGCAGGAGGATGGCTTGAGCCCAGGAATTCAAGACCAGCATGGGAAACATAGTAAGACCTTGTTTCTATTTTTTAATAAAATTAAAATTAGCTGGGTGTGGTGGCGCACACCTGTAGGCCTTGGAAAGCCTGAAGTGGGAGGATGGTTGGAGTCCTGGACGTCGAGGCTGCAGTGAACTATGATCATACCACTGTACTCCAGCCTGGGCAACACAGCAAGACCCCGTCTCAAAAAAAGAAAAGAAAACGAACAAGGGAAATATGTGCTCTGGGATGCGTGGCAGAGATACTTGATACAGCCTTGGTGATTCAGGAGGGAACATCTAAGCTCAGTTATGGGAGGTGAGCAGGAGATGGCCAGATGTGGGAATAGGATAGCAATGGGGAAGCAGTAGAGAGAGTAACAGATGAGCAAAGGCCAAGGAAAGAGAGAAAGCAGTTCTGAGAAAGGTAACCCGCAGGCACAATGCTGGAGCTGGGGAGCTGGGGCATGAGCACAGAGAGGTTAATAGTGAGAGGGGAAGCTTAAGAACTGAGAAGAGGCCAGAGCAAGAAGGCCTCAGTTAAAGAGTTTGGGTTTTATTCTGAGCATTGAGGAGTGTCAGCAGAACAGAGGTGGCCAGGTTTGCCCTTTAGAACTTCCACTCTACTGCTGTACTTCATTCCTCATTCATTCACTAACCGATTCATTCAATATATATTGAACACCTACTGCATGCCAAGAGTGTGCTAGCCATTGTGGGGAGGATGAGGAATGGAACTTGGGATTCAGTTTGGAAGCTGCAGCAGAATTCAAGAGAGAGGAGACAGAGGCCTGCAGTAAAGTGATGGAAGTGAAGATGGAGAACTTGGGGCAGATGTGAGAGTGTTTTCAGCAGTAGAAACTATAGGGCTTGATGATAGGTTAGATGGGGCTGTGTAGGGATAAAAGCTGATAATAATAATTACAACATTTTTTGAGTCTTTTCTATGTGCTAGGCATGATTCCAACCTCTTTGTATGTATTAACTTTTTAAATTCTGACAACAACCTGTGAGTTCATCTCTATTATTATCCCCATTTTTTACATAAGGAAACTGAGGCACAGAGATGTTGAGTGATGTGGCCAAAGTCACACAGCTAGTAAGAAACAAAGCCAGGATTTAAACTTGAACAGGAGGAAGAGAGACACATTCCTAATGTGGAAACAGCCTGGGTAAAAGGGACGGGTAGAGGTGGACATGTCAGGTGGAAAGGAGCAGAAAACATATATTTAATCAATTTTGACAATTTTAGATAAATGAAAAGTCAAATGAGGTATTGCAGAGCCTTTAGGGCTTGGAATGAAGCCTTTGGAGGCCACTTCCTCAAATCAAAATTTTCAACAATTTCAGGAAAGCAAACTTAACCTCTGAAAATAGGGGCAGGTTTTGAGGACAGCTTGCTTAGGGGGCCCAATAGTTCTCTAGATCCAAGCTGGAGCAGAAGGTCCCTATTCTCTGTTGGGTTGGAACATGCTGAGAAATGTGGTTTTGAATTCTCATTATTTTTGAGTTCTCTCATTCATTGTCTTCCTCTTCTGATCAATTCCAGGAAACCTCTCCTTACCATTGTATTCCATCAGCATTCTCGCATGTCCTTGGGCCATGCTGACAAGTCCATTGCATGTATGTTCTTAAAGGGTGTTGTGTATGTATTATGTATATATCCAAGACTGGCTACATAATTTGCAGATCCAAGTGCAAAATTAAAGTAGGGGGTCCTTTTCTTAAAAGTTTCAAGAAAAACTTCAAGACAGTAACAGCAGTGCCTGAAACTGAGGACTGAGTCCTTCTGAGCACAGGGCACTGAGTGACTACACACCCATGAAACTGGCCCTGCATGTATCACTCGCCCAGTTGTATTATACCTGTCTGTCTTTAGGGTAAGGACTATGCCTGCTGCCCAAAAATTAGGGGTACAAAAAACCCCACCAAATTTGGGACAAACAATAATGGAGAAGGTACATTAATAAGTACATACATGCCTAGCCTGCAGTAACTGTGTTTTGTAGACAAGTAAATGAAGGCTAAGTGATTTGCCTAAGGTTAATTGCTGCTAATAATGGATGGGCCTGGATGGGCATGCATATTTTTCTGCTCTAAAGCCCATAAACTTTGCAACATACCCTCCGGTAGAGGGATGACTCCTATGAAGGGGACCTAAGCTGGACCCATCCCACAACACTTCCACCCCCTTCATCAAGCCACTGAAACCACTGAAATGCTCATAAGGTCAGGGAGCTTGGGGCATAATTTTGTTCTTGCTGAACCCCACTTGATCTTACCTGGGTGGCTTTCAGTGTTTACAAGAATCAGAAAAACTGAAGTTAGAGATGACCTAGGGATCTAAAATGGGCAGTGAGGCTCAGGAAAGGAACATGTCAACAAGTTCTGACTGAAATATCCTACGTGCCTGGCCCTGTGCAGTAGGCTGCACGTGGAGAGAGGTACAGTCAAAGATAGAGTGAGACTCAGGAACAGCACAAGGTTCTCTTTGCACATTTTGTTAATTGTGCAAGCTGCAAGTTTAATCTTTATATTAAATTTCTGAAATATGCACAGCATAAAAACAGCCCAATCGGAATGGCTTCATGTGGATTTTTTCTTAGTAAAGCAATGGCTCCCAATGTTTTTCTTCTGTCTAATGCTAAAAATACTTTGAAATCTCCCACATCAAAGTAGTTTTTCTCTAAGTATCGATTCATCAAGAAACCATGTAATGACAAAAAGCCAGACTTTAAAATGTGTTTTATTCATTGCAACATTTGTAGCGTTTGACAGATAACTGCACATAGTATGTATGAGATACATCATCAGTGGAGCCCGGAGACTGTGCTAGGTGCACCTGAAAAGAACTCACCCAGACATGCCCCATCCCACATGCACGCATGCACATAAATGAACATGCACAGTTGAGAAAGCCACTGAGCTGGTGCAAGGAAGTCCACAGTATGGAGTCTTGGCTTGAGCTGCAGCTCACAGATGCCATCAGATTATGAGCCTGTTCCAAGGGGCGTGTGTTTGGAGATTCCCAAGCTTCTGTTTGCAAGCCAGCCTGGCCGGGTCCCTCCTCAGGCCTTCTGTGGACATGGCAGAGAGATGCATGGTCTGATTTACAAGGAGGAAGCTGGGAGCAGCTACTTGAAGATCAGCCCAGACAAACAGATCCTAGAATGAGGGAGAAGCCAGAGGCAGGATCTCATGGCAGCTCCTGGGAGGAACCTGTGATTACACCTTTTTGATTATAACCACTGGGTGGATACAGCAGCTTTGTCTAGTGAAGTTATTCTTCCTGCAGCATGCTTTCCTGTGATGAGTGCAGCAATTACAGCTGATCGGGGCATAAATAGCTATCAAGATGCACTGTTGTCCTGGGAGTTGGCCTTAATAAGGATGAGTTGAGGGAGTGTGGCCCTGACCCCCAGAGCCCCAGCAGGGCACCTCCCTGCCGGCCCCTCTCCCCAGGGTGCAGCCATAAGCTCAGGAGCTTGGCTATTTATAGTCAGGCTCTGATAACTCCGATGATTACCTTTCAGATCTCAAGTGTGAGGTCTACTTTATGGAAATAACACGGTACAAACTAATTGCAGGCTTCAAAGTGCATCTATTTTTTTCCCACTTCCTCTTCTCTTGCCACCTTCTCCCCCACCCTCACCCTCACTCCATTCCCAGCACCACCACTATCTCATTTTTTTGCAAAGATCAGAAGCAGCACAATGTGATTGGGAAGCTGACAGCCCTGCAGAAGGGCCACCATCTCTATTAACCCCTGGAAAAGGTGATTCTCTCAAGGGTATCAAAACCTACCAGACCAGGTTTAAGCCCCGAAACTTTGCTGGAAATTTCTTAGGTTTTTGCTCAAAAGCTGGTGTGATTCCAACAGAGCATGGTACCTTAGCATCTCCACAGCACCTTAGAAGTCAACCAGTGCAACTTCTAACTCAGATTTCTCCTCTTAGAACTTCCACATATCCCTCCTTGCTGGAACATTTCTGTGAAACTGAGCTTGCCCCTTGCCAGTGCCACCTGCTCTACATTTAAAATAATTCTAATTATTAGAACATTCTTATTTTAAACTGTAATTTGTCTCTTTAGATATGCTCTGGGACAAAAGTGAGAACAAGTGATATCCCTTTTCCAGATGCTATCCTATAACCTACCCAAAGATGGCTAAGCTACTGTCAGGCCCTGTCTAGCTCTCAGCCTTTGCTATCCCCCTTTGTCCTTAGCTGGGGCCTCTTGATCACCTCTGGACTCAGCTCTGCTCCCAGGCGCTAGGACTAATCTTGGCCTGGGGCAGGAGGAATTTAAAGAGCTCAAACTCCACTATGTGTGATTAAAAATCAATTTGCTCTCAATGCTAAGCTGGATAGCATGCTCTTTCACTGTGTCCTTTTTCTGATTAAACTGGCTTCTACTGATTTTTGTGATAATAATGGCTATCATTTTTTTGAGTGTCTGCTATGTGCCAGACACTGTGCTAAGCATGTGATAGTTAATTTAATTCTCCCAGCAGTTTCTCTAAGGTGCACATTACTATCCTCAGTTTACAGATGAGAAAACTGAAGCCTAGAGAAGTGCAGTGGCTTTCCCAAGGTCTTGGAGGTAATAAGTGACAGAGCTAAGGATGAAACCCATACTAACTTCATTCTCTGGCCTTACGACTGGTGACCACAATGCAATACCATCTAGCCCAGCCCTTCCTTGTGCCCTCAGTATTGGTGCCTGGATCCTGTCCTTGCTAATACCCTTGTGTCCCTCTCAGCACCCTTGAGTGAGGGGTTTGCCCTTTTAATCCCAACCCAGTGGTAAGCCCCAGCCATCTGCCTGAAGACTTCCTAGCACTGCCTAGCTGTTTGCCTCGTTCCATCTATTTTGCATGCTTGGATTTTTCTCACCATTCTCTTCCCCTAGCCTGGTTGTGATAGTTGGAATCTGCATATTTTCTCTTCTTCATGATCACAATGATGAGGCTATTGAAGAACAGACACCCCCTATCCCTTTTGTGTGTGTGTGTGTGTGGTCTTTAAAGCCATCTCTTTTTTTTTGGCATTTTATTTTATTTTATTATTATTATACTTTAAGTTTTAGGGTACATGTGCGCAACGTGCAGGTTTGTTACATATGTATACATGTGCCATGTTGGTGTGCCACACCCATTAACTGGTCATTTAGCATTAGGTATATCTCCTAATGCTATCCCTCCCCCCTCCCCACAACAGGCCCCAGTGTGTGATGTTCCCCTTCCCGTGTCCATGTGTTCTCATTGTTCAATTCCCACCTATGAGTGAGAACATGAGGTGTTTGGTTTTTTTGTCCTTGAAATAGTTTGCTGAGAATGATGGTTTCCAGTTTCATCCATGTCCCTACAAAGGACATGAACTAGTCCTTTTTTATGGCTGCATAGTATTCCATGGTGTATATGTGCCACATTTTCTTAATCCAGTCTATCTTTGATGGACATTTAGGTTGGTTCCAAGTCTTTGCTATTGTGAATAGTGCCACTATAAACATACGTGTGCATGTGTCTTTATAGCAGCATGATTTATAATCCTTTGGCTGTATACCCAGTAATGGGATGGCTAGGTCAAATGGTATTTCTAGTTCGAGATCCCAGAGGAATCACCACACTGTCTCCCACAATGGTTGAACTAGTTTACAGTCCCACTAACACTGTAAAAGTGTTCCTATTTCTCCACATCCTCTCCAACACCTGTTGTTTCCTGACTTTTTAATGATGGCCATTCTAACTGGTGTGAGATGGTATCTCATTGTGGTTTTGATTTGCATTTCTCTGATGGCCAGTGATGATGAGCATTTTTTCATGTGTTTTTGGCTGCATAAATGTCTTCTTTTGAGAAGTGTCTGTTCATATCCTTTGCCCACTTTTTGATGGGGTTGTTTTTTCTTGTAAATTTGTTTGAGTTCATTGTTGATTCTGGATATTAGCCCTTTGTCAAATGAGGAGGTTGCAAAAATTTTCTCCCATTCTGTAGGTTGCCTGTTCACTCTGATAGTAGTTTCTTTTGCTGTGTAGAAGCTCTTGAGTTTAATTAGATCCCATTTCTCAATTTTGACTTTTGTTGCCATTACTTTTGGTGTTTTAGACATGAAGTCCTTGCCCATGCCTATGTCCTGAATGGTATTGCCTAGGTTTTCTTCTAGGGTTTTTATGGTTTTAGGTCTAACATTTAAGTCTTTAATCCATCTTGAATTAATTTTTGTATAAGGTGTAAGGAAGGGATCTAGTTTCAGCTTTCTACATATGTCTAGCCAGTTTTCCCAGCACCACTTATCAAATAGGGAATCCTTTCCCCATTGCTTGTTTTTGTCAGGTTTGTCAAAAATCAGATAGTTGTAGATAGGCGGCATTATTTCTGAGGGCTCTGTTCTGTTCCACTGGTCTACATCTCTGTTTTGGTACCAGTACCATGCTGTTTTGGTTACTGTAGCCTTGTAGTATAGTTTGAAGTCAGGTAGCGTGATGCCTCCAGCTTTGTTCTTTTGGCTTAGGATTGACTTGGTGATGTGGGCTCTTTTTTGGTTCCATATGAACTTTAAAGTAGTTTTTTCCAATTCTGTGAAGAAAGGCATTGGTAGCTTGATGGGGATGGCATTAAGTCTATAAATTACCTTGGGCAGTATGGCCATTTTCACAATATTGATTCTTCCTACCCATGAGCATGGAATGTTTTTCCATTTGTTTGTATCCTCTTTTATTTCATTGAGCAGTGGTTTGTAGTTCTCCTTGAAGAGGTCCTTCACATCCCTTGTAAGTTGGATTCCTAGGTATTTGATTCTCTTTGAAGCAATTGTGAATGGGAGTTCACTCATGATTTGGCTCTCTGTCTGTTATTGGAGTATAAGAATGCTTGTGTTTTTGTACATTGATTTTGTATCCTGAGACTTTGCTGAAGTTGCTTATCAGCTTGAGGAGATTTTAGGCTGAGAAAATGGGGTTTTCTAGATATACAATCATGTCATCTGCAAACGGACAATTTGACTTCCTCTTTTCCTAATTGAATACCCTTTATTTCCTTCTCCTGCCTAATTGCCCTGGCCAGAACTTCCAACACTATGTTGAATAGGAGTAGTGAGAGAGGGTATCCCTGTCTTGTACCAGTTTTCAAAGGGAATGCTTCCAGTTTTTGCCCATTCAGTATGATATTGGCTGTGGGTTTGTCATAGATAGCTCCTATTATTTTGAGATACGTCCCATCAATACCTAATTTATTGAGAGTTTTTAGCATGAAGCATTGCTGAATTTTGTCAAAGGCCTTTTCTGCATCTATTGAGATAATCATGTGGTTTTTGTCTTTGGTTCTGTTTATATGCTGGATTACATTTGTTGAACCAGCCTTGCATCCCAGGGATGAAGCCCACTTGATCGTGATGGATAAGCTTTTTGATGTGCTGCTGGATTCGGTTTGCCAGTATTTTATTGAGGATTTTTGCATCAATGTTCATCAAGGATATTGGTCTAAAATTCTCTTTTTTGGTTGTGTCTCTGCCAGGCTTTGGTATCAGGATGATGCTGGCCTCATAAAATGTGTTAGGGAGGATTCCCTCTTTCTTTTACTATTGATTGGAATAGTTTCAGAAGGAATGGTACCAGCT
>NW_026652286.1:87471432-87543473 GCF_009828535.3 Hylobates moloch | reverse complement strand
GGACTGTTGTGGGGTTGGGGGTGGGGGGAGGGACAGCATTAGGAGATTACCTAATGCTAAATGACGAGCTAATGGGTGTAGGAAATCAACATGGCACATGGATACATATGTAACAAACCTGCACATTGTGCACATGTACCCTAAAACCTAAAGTATAATTTAAAAAAAAAAAAAAGAACAGTATTCTCTTTTAGATATATATAAATAAGGGAAATATAAGGAGAAGCAAGACCTAAAGAAATAGAAGGATCTGGGCACAACTGCAGTCTGATAGCCAATTTAACTTCAGATTAGATTGTTTCTCAGTTTAACCATGGTTTCTACACAGACAGACAAAATACTGACTGTTTCAGACATCAAAGAGGAGATCTGAGACTCGGCCCAGAAGCAATTACTTTAAGTGACTTGTCTAGTTCTGACACTAGCTGCTCAAGGATGTGGGCCTCAGAACTTCACATGAAGATTGTTTTAGTATGAAAATCTTCAACCACAGTATTATAATATAAGCATTATTCATCCCAAAGTTCACGGACACCATCTAATAAAGTTGCTGGAATGAAATGTCTTCCCTGTCTCATGGCTCACTTGGAAGGTTCGTAGAATTCATTTAGCTCTGGCATGGCAAATTTCATCTCGAGAGCAAACTCTGGTTAATAGATGGTAGCTGCCAGGGAAGCTCTGCTGAGACAAGATGTGTTGAGAATGAGTGTGTGCTTTGAGGGAAAGGGTGCTGAGCCTGAGGAGCTCCATGTGCCATAAATACAGGAGGGAGGGGTGCCAAAATGCCTGCTGTGAACTGAGGACCTCGTGACCTGGCGGAAGCTACCTTGCTAACCCTTATTTAAGCATCTCCTTGAGAAGTCTGAGGCTGTTCTCCTGGGCTGTGGGCCCAGAAGGAGAGAAAATAGAAGAAGGTGGGCTGTCAGCTAAAAGAGACAAGGTAGGCCACCTCCTGGTTTCCACTAAACTCTCATTTCACCTTTCTAATTTCATGTCAGTTTATTTCAAGAGCAATTCCAGGAAGTTAAGAGGAGGGACACTGCTGTATGCTAGGCACTTGGGATATAGTGATTAATGTGACATTATCCAGCTCCCATGGAACCCATAGCCTAGTTGGGTGAGGAGGGAGATCAGTCACATCAAGATTTATTTTAATACACCGTGAGTCATGCGATACTGAATACCAGTCTCCTACAGGAAACCTTTCCATGACCCATTGCTTCCTGCCTAAAGGCCAACTTTCTTATTGTGGCACATGGATCCCTATTAACACAGATTCCATTTACATCTCCAGCTTTCTGTGCTTCAACTATACTGAACTTTTTAAAATTTTCCAAACAAATCATATTTCAGTCCCCTGCAGACTCACCATACTCTTCCATCTGCCTGGAAAACTTTAACTCCTTTCCCACCAGTGCTCTGCCTAACCTGCTCACCAGCTCTTAGCCTTCCTCCAGCAATTTCAGTGGTACACATCTCACACAGCACTTTGCTCATCTGAGCACTCATCACTCTCTGTTGGGATTGGCTTGTTACATGTCTGTTTCTGCCTATAGACTGTTTGGTCTGTGAAGGCAGGGACCAGGAAGGTGTTCATCTTTGCATTCCCAGAAGGCAGCAGAAAGCCTGGCACTCATTAGGTTCTTGTGGGATATTTGCTAGGTAAGTAAATCAACAGAAATTGTATTCAAGTGGGTGATTCGCTATGCATTTGGTTTACTATTGTTACATATTGGACACAGAAAGGGGGTTGCAAGAGACGTTTTTGAATTTCAGAGGAAACAGTTAACCACTTTATCTCAGTAGCATCTAAATGTGTCTAAGGCTATCACTCTAGGTCTTTCTCTGAGACTTATTTTCAGTTTCTAAGCTCCAAGGTTTTAGCTATAATAATATACATAAAAGTTTACTCCTCCCATGGATATTTGAAATTAAAACTTGGTTTTGGAAGATAAAAAAGTCTTCAAGGACTGAATAAAGAGCAACAATAATTAATATGTGAACAGAGCTTTAAGATTTATACTACAAGCCCAGATCCCACCATTATGCAATATATCAGTGTAACAAATCTCTACATGTACACCCTGAATCTAAAATAATTTTTTTTAAATGCAAAAGTCTTTTATGTTATTTTTATTTGCTTCCTACAATAAACTGGGGCTCAGAAAGCTTGAGAATCTGCCCAGCAAACAGACTGGACAAAACAAGGCATCAAAGATGGTGTATCTTTTAAATCCAAATCCTATGTCCTTTCTCCCATAACACCACAGATTCCTATGGCTGATGGAGGAATTCTAGGTACTGAATAAGAGTGAGTGTGAGAGAGTTGTTTTGGGATAGGGTGGATCTACCTGCTACCAGGCAAATCATACCATATAAGCAACTTTCTCCTCTACGCATAGTGAACCTATCCCTGGGGAGAAGATATTGCCCTAGCCCCTTTTGAAAACTCATTAGTGAATTCCAGGGTTTGGTCCTAAGCTGGCTGAGCAGATTTAGGTGCTATCATTGCAGTCTTACACCCTAAGTTGAATGTAAGACATGCACAGGCACGTGGTGGCCAGAGATAGAACAATTTGCCAGCAAGGGCACCATCCTAACTGGAAAAGAGTGGTTTCCCTCAGGGGTTTTGTTGAATGCCAACTGATAAGTGGACATGAATTCATGTCCTGGCAGGGCGGAGTCTCTCCAGGATGTGAATGCTATTATCAGAATACCAAAGCAAGGATGGGCAACAGGGACTAAACAGATGGGGAGAGATGAATAAAGAGTTAATCTAAAGTTGGAAACTGGGTATCATGCATTCAAGGACCAAATGAAGTTGTACAGGCAGGATCCTGTTGTGTCAGGATTATTTTGGAAAGTCGAAACCCTATAACCCCGGAAAGAGATCTGCTGTGAGCCAAGCCTTGGAGAGCTGACTGGGAAACCAGCTGAGGAATAGCGAAGCTGAACGCAGGAGGGTAGCCAATCCCCACTGATAAATGAATCCCATCTCTGAAATTCCTAGAGTCGTTCCCTGTGCTCACCTGCAAAGTCTAGATCCAGCCTTCCTTCACGTCCCTTCTCCATCCACTTGCAACCGGGAAGGCTTCCTCTTGCTTCCTTCACCTCCCAGGATTGTCAGTGTACAGAGGCGTGCTATTTATCTCTGTCACTCAGCCTTCTCCTACCTTAGGGCAAAAACTACCATTGATTACAGACTTACCCAATTAAAGCTTCACAACACTTAAGTGAGCAATTATTACTAGTCACAAAATGCTGGAAATTGTTTTTTAGGCATCATCTTGTTGTTTACTCTGACAGGTTCCCATTGAGCTTTCTCTCAACTACTCTGTGAGTTGGAAGGATAGTTCCAAAACAGTTAATTTGCTTCCTGAGTTTTCATGGTTCACAGCCGAGAATGAGTTATTCCTCAGGATGGGGTGGGGGTGGGGGAGTGCAATTCATCCATCACCCTGCCTGAAGGAAGACTTTAATTATGTAAACTAAGAAGGCAGAAGACTTGGGAAGAATAGAACACAAAGATCCCCTAATTTAAAGATTCCCCATAAATGGGAATTTCCTATTCTACAGTAGGAACATTTGGAGGTCAAATTCCTCCCTGCAGTAGGAGCTGCGCACAGAACAGACAGATTGCACCTACAGCACAGCCTTTACTCTGGTCCCTGCAGCCAAACTTCAATGTTTCATCTGATACCTGTTTATTTTTCAAGCCTGGTTCTCCAGCTTGGATTCTGCAAGTCTCTGATAGCTTTGCAATAAAGATAAGATAGTCTAGTTGGTTTCTATTGCTTCTTGCCTGGTGTGGTAGGTACACATTCACACCCAGTATACTGAGTACTCAGGACATGCCGCAAGATGATCTGGAAGTGAAGGGGCACCTAATTCATCATGGTTGGGCCAATTAAATGTCCCCAGAGGCCACACTAAGCTGAATCTTGAAAAATATTATAGAAATATGAACCAGCAGGGGGAAGGGTGCTTCATGTAGAATGAGAGCCAAGAAGTGAAAGAGAATATGGTCTGATGAAGCAACTGAAAAGTTTTGGTAACTGCTGAGCATAGAGTTCGTAGGAGAAGTGGCTGGAAATAAGGCTGGGGAAGTGGACAGGAAGTGTGAACTTTGTTCTGACGATGATGGAGAGCCGACGGGAGAGACTCCGCAGGAAGTGCTAAATTAGATTTGTGCTTTGTCTGGCACATGTATGGGGGGATCACGAGAAGGAGCTGAGGAAGGAGGCAGGCAGGTGTCTCAGAGCAATAATCCCAGTAGGAAATGATGAGACTACGTGTAGGACTATAGCACTTGCCAGGTAAAGTGGGATTCAGGCAAAGGTAAAGCCAAAGAAACCGACTCTGATTGAAATAGACAGTAAATTGGAATGGTGATAGAAATTAGCATAGGTGCCCTGCAGAGAAATACTGGGTCTGCGAAGGTGAGACATATGAAAGGCTGAGCTGAACGAAATTCTCTTAAAATAACATCCTTCTCTTTCAGTGATTCTGTGTTCACATATGTATATATCCTTCAGCTCTCTCTTCAAAATTTCCCCATCTCCATGCTCATCCCCATCTGGCCTTTCGCTCCTCATTTCATCAACCCATACAAAGGCATTCTGTGCTTTACCTTCAACATGCAACCTGCAATTTATCCCTGTAGTTTACTATCCAATCCTCTCTGCTCTGCTCTTCCCAAAGCTTCCCACCACAGAAGGCCAGGTTAAGCCACAAGCCTTTCACAAAGCCTTCCCTGATGGCTCCAGACAACCCTCCCTCTCTCTGGGTTTTCTGTCATATCTACAGTCAGTTCCAAACAATAAATAGCTTACTAAATATACTGCCTTACTGTTTCTTACCCAAGAAAATGACAGATTTTTAACTGGTGGGCAAAGGCCTTGTCTTCTATGTCTTTTGTTTAGCCTGTGAAATTTAGCATGGGAGAGAAAAAAAAAGTGGTAGTAACACAGAAAATAGAGTAGAATATATAATTTGCATTTACAATACAATGATTGGGGCCTTATCCAAGGTACCACAACTGAAGGAAAACTGAAGCAATCAGCTATCATCTAAAGCAGACATAGGAGGAAAAATTGAACTTGGAGATGTTTTGCAAATTTCAAGAGAAACATGCACGACGTGGTATTTAGAGAACTGTCATGTGATGGAGGGATGTGGACCTGTTCTGTATCACTAGTGTGTCAAACCAGGGCAATGGATAAAAATGATAAGAAGAGGGTTTTCAGCTCAACATAAAGAGGTGCTTTTTAAAGTCACAGCTATGCAAAGGTGAAGCAGGATATGCTAAGAGGTTGTAAGTTCCTTTTTACTGCAGACATTCAAGCAGAAGCTTTAGAACCAATAGTAAGTAGTGTCAATGCAGGGTAGTGGTTAGAGCATAGACTTTGTTTTCTAAGCTATAAAATGAGAATAATAATATCTACCTCACAGAACTGATGTCAGGACTAAATGAGATAACATATGTAAAGTGTTTAGCAGAATCAACTAATGGCAGCTCTTGTTATTTTGAAATAATTGATATAATAAGAGGATTTGCACACCAAATGGGGGAAGCATCAATTTAGATATTTTTGAAGTCTCTCCCAAATCCAAGTGTCTATAATTGTAAGATAATGAGTACTTACTGGTGAACTTGGATTTATAGAAATGGTATATCATCTGTGGATGGCTGGTATCACATGGCTTCTACTTCCCTTGAGGATTACAGTGATCATTTTGGCCCCAGAGCAGCAGTAAGAGAAGAATCAGCTGAAAGACACTAGATCTAGAAGAGCTGATATGTAGCTGGGAGCAGAGAGTTATTAAAAGATAAATACAGGCAGGAAATTAGAAATTAAGGTTACCAAGTCAAAAATGTAAAGTCAGGAATAGATGGGGGGGTCAGAGTCCAGACTAGTAAGACACTGATTAAAGGGCATATAGAAATAAGAGTTTGCAGGAGGCCAAATGTAAAACCCAGGCAGACAGCTCTGATGGAGTCATCAGCAATCATTATGATAAAAATTTTAGTACAGGGCAAGAACCGCTTCAACGGCTGAACGACACATTCCCTGGTGAAACGGGGCTCTGAGTACCCCCTTTTTAAATCTGCCAAAGGCACACCTATGGGAAGGGGGCCCATGGAACTTTACAAAGCCATTATTTCCCAATCCTGTACCTGCATACGGAGGCTGCTCAGCACGTATCTTAGTTATTTCTTTTTCTTCCTTTTTTTTTTTTTTTTTTTGAGATGGAGTCTTGCTCTGTTGCCCAGGCTGGAGTGCAGTGGTGCAATCTCAGCTCACTGCAAGCTCCGCCTCCCGAGTTCCCGGCATTCTCCTGCCTCAGCCTCCCGAGTAGCTGTGACTACAGGCGCCCACCACCACGCCTGGCTAATTTTTTGTATTTTGTTTAGTAGAGATGGGGTTTCACCATGTTAGCCAGGATGGTCTCGATCTCCTGACCTCGTTATCCACCCGCCTCGGCCTCCCAAAGTGCTGGGATTACAGGTGTGAGCCACCGTGCCCGGCATCTTTACTTCTTCATCCCAGGCTGCTGGCACCAAGTGTGCATTTCTTCTCCCACTGCTGTTTCTCCAGTTCACCCTTGGTGGCAACTCATCTGCTGTTCCCGTCTTTGTTTCAGTTTTACTTTCACCCTACCTTATCCATTCTTTCATTCATACTAGCTTTGGTAACGTGCTTCCTCTCCCCAGGGTCTAATCTTGCCTCAACCTCTGCTTTTGTTTCTCCACTGCCATATCAGCACTGATATCTTGAAAGGGCATGACCTGCTATTCTGCCTGAATTAGAACTACCAGTCCAGAGGCACAGAGATCTCTGCACCCACCCTGTGACTAGGTAAGGGGCCAGGAGACAACTGTGGTGGAGTACCACTTCTACTGGCTTTCCATAACTCCTGGGTGGCCCCGCTTCCTCATGGCAGCTTCCCCAGAGGGGTCTTATTTCAACTAAAAGAATAGTTTGGGTATGTACAGAACGTGGACCTTTCTCTTCCACACCAACAGCAAAGCATTTTAAAGAGTCCATAAGAACACATAGGAACCCTGTTAATAGCCCAAGGTTCAATTCCTCCCTTCTCTCGCCCTTTTTTTTTTTAAACGGAATCATTCTGTTGTCAACTTTGGTGAGAGCTGTGTTTGACTGAAGCAGTAATTTGACAAGAGGTGTCTTCACTGTCACTCAAATTGTGGAACAGAGCTCTTAGCATATGCAGGGTTTGTTCTCTCTGCCACCTCCATCTCCTCTTTGTGAAACTCTCTCTGCCTTCCCTTTGGAGATACGCCTCCTTAAAGATTAAGAAGAAAAAAAAAACACCCAATCCTAGAGGTCAGGAGGGCATGTGCTTAAATCTACAACAAGTTGGTGAGTGTCTAAGATTCAAGATGAGTTTTAATCCCAGGGGGACTCTTCAGGGACAGGGAGGGGGAAGATATCATGACATAGGGAGCAGCATGGGCTCTGTTGGCAAAGGCTCCTTCCTTTTTTCATAAATCAACCCCGATGATTTAATTCCTCATAGAGGATGATGAATGAAAGGCTTCGAGACCTGGCACAAAGCTGGGCTTGGTGCAGGAGCAAGATCGCTAAAATATCTGCCTGACTTGTCCCCATGGTTGAGGAGCAGGGAGGACTCCTGGGTGCACTTCTGGCCCTGACTGCTGCTCAGGCCACCAGAGACTGTGGACAGACATGTCAAATTCCAGACATTCTGGGAAATTGGGGCTAGCCAAAATCTGGATTTTGTGCTGATAAAACCTCGTGATTGGGAGTATGAGTTTTAGAATCAGAGGCACCTGGAATTGTAGCTTATAATCTTCAGGAAGGTGTATAACTTCTCCTTCTATAAAATGGGGATGAAATACCTACCTTAGAGTGCTAAGTAAATGATAGCTGTTATTAAGAATATAGTGTGCATCTTCCCAAATGCACCTTTGGCTCCTTACAAAAGGACAACTATAGGGTCTGACATTAGGGTTTATTTAGGAACTATGCTAACCAGAGAGAGAAACAGGAAATGGAAAGAGAATGTGTCTATTGACGCTTGTTTGGAATTGTAATCCTTTCTGGGGTCTTGTCCTCCTTACTACTTAGCTCAGCCCTATTAGGCCCTATACTCCTGAGTCAAGATGAGCTTTAATGCTAGAGGGGGCTCTTCAGAGACAGCGAGGGGCAAGATATCATGACACAGGGAACAGCAGGGCTTATTGTAAGTGCATAAGTCCCCTGGTGGGAAAGTTGAGGAGCTTGTGCATATCTGACTCAGAGAAGTCCTTGAGTTCATTGTAGGGAATTCCCTGCATGGCCTTCTCTGAATTCATCCATCAGCAAACATTTGAGTACAGCAGCATGCCTGCCAGGTGGCTCTGGGCAGAGGAATACAAAGATGAACAAGATGCAACCCCTGCTTTTGAGGGCTTGACCCAGAAGGGAGTATTGAAACAGATGAGGAAATTAATAGCAAGGATGTCATGTGAGGAGTGTAATAATGGAGATAAGTGGGGCGAGTGTGTCATGGGAAAAAGGAGAGGGATGCCTGGCTCTACCAAGTCTGCCTCAAGAGGCTGGCCCTTCAGGGTTCACTGAAGCCCCCCAGATGTGAAGCCTTTCTGAGCCAACTAACCCTCTTTTCCCATCCCACTGCCCCATTGTACCACCCATCTCAGCATTTAAATATTTTGTTCTCTGATGTTTATTTTTTTTCTCCTGGACCATCAGTAAATGAGGATTAAACTGAATGAGATGATATTTATAAAGTGCCTGGTACAAAGCTGTGTTCAATAAATGCTGGTTTTCTTTTATTCCTTTCCTCTGTAAGGGTAGCGTCTGTGCTAGAGAGTGGGTTGAATCATAGGAAATAACTATTTTTGTAGGTGTAAAATAGTTGAATATTACTAATTTCATATGGTTCGAGTTCATATTTTTATACATGTGCTTTACATATAAAAAGTTATATATAGTTATGGTATAAACATGATATTTCAACATATGTATACCAAGGGAGTACTAAATGGAATGGCTAAACCAAGCTAATTAACATACGCATTACCTCACATAGCTATTTTTTGTGGTAAGAAAACTTAAAATCTACTCTCTTAGCAATCTTCAAGTATACAATGCATTGTTGTTAACCATAGTCACCAGGATGTACAATAGATCTTTTGAACTTATTTTTCCTGTCTGTCAAGTTAATATTTTGTTCATTGACCCAAAGTTGATTCATGGCTTAATTGATTTAGCATAGAAGAAAACATTTCTTACTGGCAAAGACTGAGGGAAAATGAGAGGCCTTGCTCTATTTGGCATGATTTTGAACACCACCTACTTGCTAGGCACTTTACAAGGAACCAGTGGTGTAAAAATAGAAGGTCCCTGCCCTCAAGGAGATGACAATCGAAGGAAGTGACAGGCAAGAAAAGTTCTAATTTAATATGATGATTCGTGATGCAGAAATCCACACAAGGTACTAAGGAAACACAAGAAGGGGTGATAAAGAGGTCACCCTAAAGAAGGTCAGGCAAAGCTTCACAGACAATGGACCTGAACCAGAAGCCTGCAGAGGCATCTTTCCCAAAGCCAGGCATTCCAGGCAAAGGGAAGAACAAAGTCAGAGAGACGCGAGAGACAGCACATGGCAGTTTCCAGGGACGAGTGGGCCAGTGTCTCCAAAACAAGTATGAAATTGGGAATGTAAGTATCCTCATCCATATCTTTAGGAAGAAACTCATGCCTCTAACTGGAGGGATACTGGTGGTCCTTCTTGCTGGGAATATGAACAGGATTTTCTCTGGGGGCCGTCTCCCCAGAGATGATGTTCAGCTGCTCCTTTGGGCCACAGGCATGTGCCCTCCCTCCAGCAGTGTCTGCAATGGTCCCAGGCCCATGTCCAGCCTGACGTTCCGCTTGGCTCCTCTGACCATGGCCCTGCTTGTCAGTGACTGGAATTTCTCAGCCTTCCATAGGGCTGGTCCTCTTCTCTACCCTCCCATTAACTGCAAGCAATAAGCTCAGCTCTGCCACCAAAAAGGCTGTTTCTTTGTCCTTCTTCTCATGGCCATGTTGAAAGGCTGATGCTGGGGGCAGCAGCTATATTGATGTTATTGATGCTTCCATGGGTGGGGGAGGTAGGGGACTGATGTTGTTCTGTTAGACATGTGTGCAGGATAAATTGCTCGATACTCCAGCTCACCTCCCACTTCCAAGGTCTTTATTATTATACAAGAGCCTAGCCCCTTATTCTGAAGGTCCTGGGGGCTGGACCACATCCCTCCAGACTGGATCGAGGCTGCAGATCCTGCAGGGCGTGACAGGAAAGTCACTGATGCAAGAGGAAATGCAGAAAGTGGGAAGGAGTCAAGTCCCAAGGAAAAGAGGTCCCAGGCAACCAATGAACAATATTCAGTAGTCGAATGGGGGATGGACACGGGCAGAGGGATGGGCAGAGGGATGGGCAGAGTTGAGGAGAGGCTTGAGAAAGGAGGCAGGTCTTCTATTTTGCTGACTCTTGGAATTTTTATAAAGACTAGGATTCAGATGGATGGATAGATAGATAGATAGATAGATAGATAGATAGATAGATAGATAGACAGACAGACAGATAGTAGCATCTGTATTTCCCTAATTAAACTTATTTTTCAAAGGATTTTTAGAAAGAAATTGGTCAGTCTAATGCTTTTCAGTCCCTCCTCTCTCCAACTCCCCAGCCCAGATGAATATTTCAGCAGGGTGCCTGCACTCTCAGTAAATATACTGGGATCAATTGTTTGCTATAGCCCCTGCTCAAATCCGTCTTAGACGGTAATATTTTAAAGATGATTGGATCTTAGAATTGTAAGAGGTCCCTTGTGTCACGACTTTGCTGGCATTATCAGCTCAGCCATTGTCTTACCAAGCAATCTCCTACTGAAATGTGATGCTCCCCCGTTCCCACCCCATGCCACAGAGGGAGCTGCACCAGGCACCCACGGAGGAGGCTCACTTAAGAATCAAGTGATGGAGAAGAATGAGGATGCCCCTCCCAGCCTGCCTGCATGACCTTGGGAGTGTGGGAAGGTGTCCTTGCAGCACGAAGGGAGGCTCCGGAGCTTTTCTCCCCACTTTCCCTTTCTTTTCACTTTTTTTTTTTTTTTTTGTATGCCTGTTGACAGTGTCATCTCTCAACTTGATAAACTTGTCAGAGGGAGCTCCGGGAAAGTGTGGCGCAGAGGTTGGAGTGATTGCTGAGTATGCAGGGAGAAGAGGCTGGGGAACTGCGGGCAGCAGCAGGACGTTAGCCTGGGGGCAGGCAGATGTTCTGGGGTGTTTGTGCCTCTCGGGCAACGTGCACCACTCCCACAGTGCAGTCTCACCAGACCAGGGCCCTGGAGGAGGGAAGTCATGGACCAGAGTGCAATGTGGGTGAATGGCACCAGCCAAGCAGTGTGTGAGGCTGTATGTGTGCACCACTGTACGGTACTGTGAACCATGCGCGGGGCTTTGCATGGGGGGGCTCTTCCCAAGACAGACCACCTGTGGCTGTCTGTGTGGGGCAGCTGGATGTGAGGGCTAGGTGTGGGTTGAAGGGCAGAGTGCATTAGCCCTCTCAGGATGAGGCAAACTAGAAACACTGATATGGGTGTTTCTTCTGAACCCTTCTACCACTTTCTCCCTAAAAGATATTTTTCGGATGCCCACCTGGAATCCACAATAATTCCTAACCATGGGAGTTTAAAAATTACACAAAAAGTATTCTTTGAGCTCAAAGGGTAATTTAGCAACCTGTATTCCTCAGCCTGACACGGTGAATTGTATGTCACTGGCATTCTACTGATATTAATCAAACAAATGTCAGGTCAGCAAACAAATGTCCAGTCAGTGAGTGAAACTCAGAACCTCATTTTTGCCAGACCTAATTTGCTGGGGTGTGAGGATAATCCCTATTAAGTCATGTGGGGTGGAGGGGGTAGAAAGATCTGAATTTGAATACCAAATTACTTCTCCTCTCTAATCCTCAGTTTCCTCATCTGTACAATGAGAGATTTGAAAATGCATTACTGAGGACATCATCCAATAATCTAACTTCCAGATAAAAATGCAAACTGCTGCTGTGGGGTTCAGTACTGCAATGCAGGGAAAGGGTGTTTGAACATTGCAAAGCTCAGTACAAATTCAGGAGGACCGTCCTGGGCTTCTCAACTAGCATAGGTTCTCTTATTACAGGTTCCTACAGCACCACAACATACACTCACAACAAGGCCCACCTTCATTATTCTCTCTGGAGGGAAGGACTTGCCGCTCTGCCAGTTGAACAGGTGTCTTCTTTTTTCTATACTATCTAATAATATAATAATCTTCTGTCCCAGTGTCTCTGAGTGATTAGAGCATATCTCAGGTGCTGCCTTGAAGAGTCGAGGCCAAGAAATTCACCTCACCTGGGAAATGCAATAATTGCTTTATGGTGCCCTGCCTAGAGTGTAATATTTATATTATAAAATAGGATTTAGGCCTAAAACTAAAGGAAGTTGTCAGAGCTCAGTATTATTGATATGAATTTGAATGACAATACCCACAGCTTAATGTGAAGAGCTCTGGTTGTGTCCAGGTTTCTAAACTGGGAGGGAGGTAAAATTAATAAATTAGGCCAGTGACAATACCCGGAGAGGGAAAGAATTATCCTCCCAATTCATTGGATCACTTTTTGGCCTTCATAGAAAGAGAGCAGCACATGGGAAGCACAGTGTTGCTAAAGACACACACCATACACAGAGGGAGGAAACGGCTAATAGAATTAATATATTAATTAACTGAGCCATTGATGAGCTACACTCCATCAAATAATAGGGCAAATAAAAGTAACCCCATTATTATTATTCACAGATTACTCATGTTCAGATAATGATAACAATTGAGTTTGAGTTGTCAACATGGTGTCAAGGAAAGAGCGGGTAGAATCTAGAAGCTTGGGGTCTCACTCCCAGTTTTACATTGAACAGCCTCATGACCTCTGGGCCTCAGTTTCCTCAACTGCAAAATGAGGGGGTTGGACCAGAAGACTTCTAAGGTCTCATCCAGGTTTGACATTCTGAAGTTCAGCATTGAGTGTAATTTCACTGGGCTTTGTTGATGCAGAAGCCACTTCAGGACCCTACAGTGCCTGTGTCGCCATTTTGAACATCAATGGCCTTTGTCTGGGAGAGTGCCAGCTATGGAGAGGCCTGATTAATAGAATACGAGATCACAGGGCAGACTGTTGTCACTTTCTTCTTTTCTGCAGCACATCTCTCCTTGGGGAGCTAAATAAGACTGGTCAGTTTTGCTTCCTTTTTTTATTTTCTGGTTTTTATCTATACCTCCAGCAGAGATTTTGGTTTTTCATTTACTTTCACTGCAGGTTTCAATCTTCCCCACCCCCAAAACAATATCCTCTACCCTGTTGCACGAAATAAAAGAAAAGCTTCAAATTGGCTCTGCCTCCTTAAGCTTTTGGAAACTTTTTAATGTGCAGGTCTACAAAAACCTAAATTTGGGGCCTGCACTATTTGGCGGTATCTCTTTGCCTCAGAGGAATCTTCTGGCTTTTCTCCATTTCAAAGCACCTGGGTCCACACAAATGCTCTCGAAGAGAGAGCTTTTTTTCCCCCCTTAGCAAAAATTCAGGTCTGTCACCAGGAAAGAAGAGGTTTTTCTGTGGAAATCTTCCTCATGCTGGTTATAAAGCCACTCACATCTCAGTATGAACTCTGCTAGCTTGCTCCGTTGTCTTTGTGAGTGAGACACGAAATCCACACAAAGGTATAAAGAGCTGATCCATATAAAGATTGCTCCCTGGATTTCCATTGGGCAGCAGCTTTCTGATGACTGCATCTTTGCTGTAGACAGCTGTGCAATTGAGACAACAGCAGGACTCCAGATGTGCTGGGACTTGCTAGGCAACAGACTTAGAAGTTTGGCCAAATCAGCCCCAGATAATGACCAGGAAAGGAAAAAAAAAAAAAATGCAGGGCTGGTCCAGAGTCTTTATGTTATTTGGGAGCTGGGGGATTAGCCCAGGACAGAGATGGAGCAAGTTGCAATGGAAGGTCTCCTTCTCATAGAATGTGTGAGGTCTTTTCTTGGGCTACAAGAAACTTGTGGGACAGTGGAGCTGAGAGAACCTATCTACAGAGGTAGCATAGCATAGTAGTTAGAATCCTGGGCTCATGAGTCTAGCCAATCTGAATCTTGGCCCAGCCTGTGACTAGCTGTGTGGCCTTGAGGCTACTTTGTAGGGTTTATGCTTACAAAGCAATTAGGACATGCCTGGCACACTTAATCATAGCTGCCTCTCCTTTTACAAGGAGGCATTTAACAACTAGCAAGGCATGGCAACTAGATAAAGATCAAAGAGTTAGTAGCTAATAAAGGTTAGTCTAAAACCCAGTTCTCCTACCTCCCAGCAGAGCATTCTTTCCACTACACCAGCATCTCCAAATTCACCTGATTATAAGAATCACTTGGTTGAGGAACTCTTGGAGTCAGGAATCTGAATACTAATCAAATGCTCCGTGTGCAAAAGAGGAATTTGAGAAAGACCCTCACTACACCACAGTGCCTAAGATAAAATTTCTCACAGAAAGGAGCTCATAAATTCATCACGCATCTCCTCTATACACACAGAAGATGGAAAAACAAACCATTAATCTCAAGGAGTAAAGAGGACCCCAGAAAGACAATCTAAACAGTTCTTGCTAATTGTCTTTGAGCACACAAAGTAATCAACTTTTCACAGAACTTCCAGAGGAGGAAAAAAATTTGTTTGAGTCACTATGTGTGATCTCTAATAGCAATGGTTGAGAAGGGTTGTAATGGCTCTTTCGGTCATATTTGAGAGAGATCAGTCGGCTCTGGGGTGATCTGGCTTTTCCTGGGTCTTTGCTAGAAATTAGGGAGCTATTCGGGGCTCGTACATGTCAGGCATTCAAAGGAGAACATAGAAAAAGGGCCCCTCAGGTGGGAACAGTAGAGAAGCAGATGGTAGAAAATGTTCTTGGTGTCTCTTGAATATTAACGCCCTGGAAACTTTGTTTTAACTTTAGGTTTTTATGGTTACTTTGGGCAACCACAAAGGATAACAGAACTGTGGTAGCAGCTATGCTGGGAGAGAAGCATGTGTCCTAAAGCATTTTAGGTACAAAGGCAGGTGGCTTCAGATCGACTGCAGGTTACGAAATGGAAAAGCCCATTGTCGTTTTGGACTTTGCAGGGAGCCGGGAGTAAATAATACTTCTCATATAGCTTTAGCCCCGTGCTATCTTAATTGCAATCTCTGGTGAGATTTGGAGTTATGCGTTTTTAACAAGCAAACCATAAAATAAGGTTTAATCTCCCCAGAGCCCTGGAGTTAATTTATCTGTCCACAGGCTAAGATCTTTTTAAAGGTTAAGAATGCTTGGGTTTTCTTTCTAGGTCTCTGGGTTGGCTGGAACGCCTGCAGTTATCTCCTATGGCTGGCGGCTGGAATCTGGCTTTCATCAGCGCTAAAGACCCAGCCCTTAGGAATCTCTGCAATAAGAATCAGGTGTTGCATTCAAGAACCATACCTCGTCCTGATGAAGAGAAATTTATCTTCCTTAGGACCCTGTCTGTGGCAGAAAATACACGTGACTTATCCTCAGAAGAAAAGGAACTGAATCTTTGCTCTACAACTAGGAACCGTGGGATTTGGGAAAAACTATTTATCTGAGCTTCGGTTTCTTCGTCTGTAAAGTGGGCATAATAAAATCTCTCCCGGAGTCTTCATAAGTGTTCTGTGAACATTAAATGGTATATGGGTGGCTTTTATAAAAGCATAAGGCACAAATAGTTGTTAAACAACTTATTTACTTGCCTTTTCTTCCAGGTGGAGTTTGGTGCCTTTTCAAAGAAGATTTTCTGATGAAGCCATGCCTTGGAGTAAGTTCCCAGTATTCAGAGCACATCTAAAACCCAATCCTAACTCTCAGCTGGGCAGCACAGATTCATTGCCAAGATACAAAGAGCACAGGTTATCACTCAGGCCTGGGGCCTAGCTGCCTTGCAGAATAGACACACAGTCAGCTCTCTGTACCTGTAGGTTCAGTATCCATGGATTCAACCAATTGCAGATCAAAAATATTTTTTAAAATGTGTCTATACTGAACCTGTACAGACTTTTTCTTGCCATTATTCCCAAAACATTAGAGGATAACAGCTATTTACATAGCATTTACATTGTATTAGGTATTAGAAGTAATCTAGAGATGATTTAAAGTGTACAAGAAGAACATAAACATCCATGGATTTTGATATCTGTGGGAGGTCCTGGAACCAATCCACCACGGATACCGAGGGATGACTGCACATACGTAATTTCTACTGTTCAGTTCAGCAGGGCCACTTGCCCTGGTCAGAGCACCTTTCCCACTTTTGCTAATTACAGGAGGATTTGATGACTACTCCAGATGAACCAGTTGAGGGTCTACTGTCATCCATCCCGCATAACTGTACCCCATGGGAACAAAATAAGGGGAGTCTGCTTGTACTCCTGGTGGAGGTGAAGGAGGAAGGGCTCCAAAAAATGGGCTGACATGGACCATTATTTATAGACCACCCTACAGACTTCCACTACCCGGAATTCATGGCCCCCTAGACTAGCATTTCCACCTTCAAGTCCTGTTACAACCCTCCCATCTCGCCTTCCTCCCCAACGCACTGTGACCTTGCCCCTGGTCATATTTGCTATCCTCTGCTTTGATGATTCGTCTTGCTGGATGGCCTTTCCCTTTTATCTCCCAGCAACTCATTTTACCACTACCTGTGAGATCTCAAACATAAGGCCACCTCTTTCAGGAAGCCTTCCCAGATTAATCCCATCCCTCTCTAACTCCAATCACCCTTTGCCTGCAAATCCCTTGGCATTGGTATATTTAATAGATTTAGCATAATAATCCCTCATCAAGGTCAGCATGGCCAGGGATGAGGATGGTGCTTACTTAACCAAGGGTCCTTGGGAAAAGCAATTCTGTCTTCTGTGCTCTGCTCCCTTGGAGCCTAGCTGAACTTACCCACAGGGAAGCTGCAGATGAGTAGAGACCAGGTTCAGGAGGTAGGGGAAGCTAGTGCCGTGGCTCAGAATTTCTCCCAAGCCCCACATTAAAGTGTGTTTACATGTTCCTAGCCTTCTCAGTGGCAAGCCATGTGGCAGGGATAAAGGATAAGGGAGTATGTGTCAAAAGGGAACAGAATTATTTCTCTAAAATATAGTACTAATCCCATCACTCCATACCTCATAAGTCTCCCCTGGCTTCCCATGATACAAAAAAGAAAAGCCACGCTCCTCAGCCTGATAGGCAAGCCTCACTCAGCTGCACTCCCTCATTGCAATGCCTCATCCCTCATCACTCTCCTCCCCCAACACCACATCCCCTGGATCGCCCTTAGGCTCAAACAATACCATTTATGCAGCCAAAAAACACATGAAAAAATGCTCATCATCACTGGCCATCAGAGAAATGCAAATCAAAACCACAATGAGATACCATCTCACACCAGTTAGAATGGCGATCATTAAAAAGTCAGGAAACAACAGGTGCTGGAGAGGATGTGGAGAAATAGGAACACTTTTACACTGTTGGTGGGACTGTAAACTAGTTCAACCATTGTGGAAGTCAGTGTGGCGATTCCTCAGGGATCTAGAACTAGAAATACCATTTGACCCAGCCATCCCATTACTGGGTATATACCCAAAGGACTATAAATCATGCTGCCATAAAGACACGTGCACACGTATGTTTATTGAGGCATTATTCACAATAGCAAAGACTTGGAACCAACCCAAATGTCTAACAATGATAGACTGGATTAAGAAAATGTGGCACATATACACCATGGAATACTATGCAGCCATAAAAAATGATGAGTTCATGTCCTTTGTAGGGACATGGATGGAACTGGAAACCATCATTCTCAGTAAACCATCGCAAGGACAAAAAACCAAACACCGCATGTTCTCACTCATAGGTGGGAATTGAACAATGAGAACACATGGACACGGGAAGGGGAACATCACACACTGGGGACTGTTGTGGGGTTGGGGGGAGGGGGGAGGGACAGCATTAGGAGATACACCTAATGCCAAATGACGAGTTATTGGGTGCAGCACACCAACATGGCACATGGATACATATGTAACAAACCTGCACATTGTGCACATGTACCCTAAAACTTAAGTATTATAATAATAACAATAAATCAGAAAAAAATACCTTCCTAAAGTACCCAAACACACTAGTAATGCCACTCCTCAGCACCTTTCTTCTGTGGCTCCCTCTGTCTGGAACTTCTTCTTTTGCCATCTTTCCACCTGCCCAAATGTAATCCAGACAGCTGAAATCATACCTCCATGAGGCTTTTATCAGATCACCCTGAGTCAGAATCAAGTTTGCCTTCCTGAGCCTCTTACAGTGTGTTGTTTTTTTCTTCTCTTACATTTACAGGATGCAACCACCTTCTACTAGAGTTACCAGTACCGACGGCCACTTCCCTGCTGGGCTGGAACTCTGCCTTCATCCTGCCACCTTGTTTAACACCTGGCATTCAGGAGTCACTGAATCAATATGGAGCGGAATTAAAGTTACTAAAGGAAGCTGCAGGACATCAGGAAAACCCCACGACCTTCCTAAGTCTTCTATCACATCCTCCCCTTCCTGTGCCTCTCTTCAACCCAGCATCAGCACCCATTTCCTGCAGGCAGAGCTCCTCCTCTTTGTCCTCATCCTCGTGGTGTTTGCAGGCCACACAGGCAGCCAAGGCCTCCTGTTGGGGACCTCCTCCCGCCTCCTTGGCCCAAGACTGGAGCCCAGCAGCTGCTGAAGCTGGACCCATGAAAGGGAAGCCTGTGGTCTGTCTCCACCTCCCTCATGTGCCTCCTGAAGACAGACTCGGCCTCTCCCATTTGTTTTTGTCAGTGGCTTTGAAGCTATTTGGGAGACACCTTGAGATAGCTTGGGAAACAGCAATAATCCAATAGAAGTGTCTGACACTCTGGACTGGTGGCATCTTGGTGGGGAGGTGGTGGACACACGGGGGGCTGTTGCTGGTTTCGTCTGTGATATGAATTTTACTGGCTGTGGCTATCTACAGGGAAAACACGGTGAGATTCGCAGATAAAAACTAGTGGCCTCTGCTTCCTCCCTGGAGTGTTTTCACAAGAAATTGGTTTCTGGGCAGGGAGGGGACAAGACTCCTTCTTTGTCGTCACTCACCTCGAGGGCATTTGGAGGGGTTCGAGACACGAAAAGGTGAAGGGAGGGAAAGTAAGTCGGAGGAATCACCGGGGTGTGAAAAGTCACAAATATCTCCCTGAGCGAGCGAGTCCTTTCAGGGTGAGGGACTGAGCCCTCCTTCCTATCTTGATTTTTTCTTCTGCTGTAACCCTCAGTCCATTTTCTCACTTTCTCTGTTTACTCTGGAGGTCATTGTCACTGTCCCATCTCTGGGCATCTCAGGGGGTCCTCTGAGCCCAAACAAAGCCAGAAACTGTCCCTTGGAAATCAGAGCAGAAGGCCCCGCAACATCAAAGCTCACAGCAAGAACTTGCTGACAGAGCTGAGCTGGCACCCGGGGATGGGATGCTGCGGATCTTCCGATCTCCCCGCTCCAAGTGGCTCCCGGCACCCCCTACCCCATTCCCATTTCGGCTTCCCTCACCCACCATCCAGCCACCCCAGTCAACCCCTTCCCAGGTGCACCTGAGTCGTAGCATCGGCTCAAGCCCCCCACACCGCCCCAGGCCAGGGCCCCAGCAGGCTCTCCCCACACCCCACTCCAGGCTAACTTGACTGTGTGATAGCTGGAAGAAGTTAAATGCTCTTCCCTTCATTATCAGAAAGAGTTTTATTCTGACTGAAGTGAACAATATGAAGAGACACTACAGAGCTCTGGCGAAGGATGAAAAGTTTCTTATATCCACAGAGCCACACTTCAAAGTGTCCTGTGAAAAGGTTCCACTTTAATTAGGGGGAGGAAATTGCCATGTAACTTAATTAATATCAAAAACATTTTTTCCTTCAAGAAAGAAAGATGGCTACAGACAGAGGGGGAAAGGAACTGACAGTGAGTGTGGACAGGCCTGCTCGTGGCCAGCATAATGATAAACTTTGTTTCTAATTACTCCAAATATGTCCTAGGTTCAATTAAGAACTCTAAAGCCATGGCGGATTCTTTGTCACAATGGAGGTCTTCCTCCTCCATCCCTGATGCACTAGCCTTTATATAAAATAAAATGAAGGCCTGAGATTGTTATAGTTCGGAAGGGAACACAGAAACCCTGTTTTATTTCAATTATCTAGGAAGCATTTGCAGGAAGTGGTTTGGGAGAGTGGGATCATCAGCTCCAAGTGCCTTTGATGGACATGCTCCTTCCTCCAGGGACCCCGTCCCTGTCATGTCACCTTCCTCCCTCCCAACTGCTCTGGGGGAGACTCCTGGGCATTTGCCTGGTTTCCCTTGTCTCTTCACAGTCAAGCCATCAGATCTCTCCTACCTCCGAATTATCTCTCAAATCTGTCCTCTTCTCTGCTGCCACCATATAGAGTCACTTCTCATCTCCCCCAAAGGATTTACAAATAAGCTCCTCACTGGTCTTTTCATTTTCCTTCTTGCCCACTGGAGCCTAGTCTTCAGCCAACAGCCAAAATGACCTTTTACAAGACATAACATCATGCCATTCCTCTGCTCAAAAACCTCTGATGCTGTCTCGTCATTCTTGGGAAGAAAACTTAAAGATTCCTTAGCAAGGACTACGAAGACCCTGTATGATTTTGACCCTGTCTAACTCTCTCATCCTTATTCTTCACCACTAGCCAGAGCGTCAAGGTCTTTGTCATCGTGTTCCTTCTGTTTGGGACACTCTTCTAGACCTGCTTCACCCACCAGATCTCAGCTGAAATCACTCCTATTTATCTTTTTTGAGTCCTGACTTAAACATTGTTTACTCTGGGAAGGATTATGAGACACCATTTCCCCTGCCTCCATCTAAGTTAAATCCTTATATTACATACTCCCGTAGAATACTACACTTCTTTGAAACACACATCAGAATTGTAATCAGTTAACTGTGTGGCCAAATACTGGTTTGATATTTTTCTTTGCCCCTGGACTATAAGCCAGGTAAAAGCAGAGACCATGTCTGTTTTGTCACAGTTATTTGCTCAGCTGCCTACTCAGAATCATGGCAAGCAGTGTTCTAATCTCCATTGGATCATTTCAATCACATAACAAGCCAATGAGGTGCACCATCTTATTAAACCCATTTCACAGATATAGAATTTGAAGCACAGAGGTCAGATACTCTCAAAGCCACACGGGTAGCAGATGGCAGTCTTGCTCTTGAGTGCTGTTTTTCATCACTGTACTATGCTCACACGGGAAGAACCACAATACACAGTTGTTGAAGAAGGAAGGAAGCCAGGAAAATGGATCTCGAATAGTTGGAGGAAAACTGATCAGAGGATACTAGGCATGACTCTATGGACCCAGCCCTCCAACTCATGGAAATGCCTCACCCTGCCCAATACAATCTGTCTGCAACACTCCCAGGAAAGACTCCAGCTTCATGACTCTTACTAGGAAAGAGCATAACCTGAGAATGTGCCCTGAGAATGTTAAGACATGGGTTAAACCCAGCAGTTTTTATCTCCACATTCTTTGCTCCCAACCAGGCTTCTAGTTCACCCCATTTCCTTAAACATGAGAATATACAATAAATGCATAGAGTAGGGCCACAGTCCCCAAATCATGTAACAAGGTATCCTGGGTCAACATAGTGAACTGACATTCCTGAAGTATATGTTAATTTTTGAAGAGGGACACAAAGTGACTCAACTTCCACTAAACATTGAGCAAATTACTAACTCAAAGTAGTTTACAGTTTCAACATTAGATCTCACGATTTCCTGTCTGTTAGGTCATATCTTTTTGAAGGTGTGTTTTCTGTGGTTGCTGCGATAAGAAGCAAGTCCTTCATGAAAATCATTGTGAAACAACAGAAAGTGTTGGTGTCCAACATTTGAGAAGTTGTGCAGTGCCCAACAGGTGCACACAGCCCATTCGTACATAATTATTGTTTAGGAATAAAATAAAAATGTTTTTTCTTTCAGTTCATGTTTTCAAATGGCTATTAAGTTATTGGGACTTTAATACTTATAAAGTTGTTTGACCCTAGCTATTTGAAACAATGCAGCTGTTAGTTCTTTTGTCATGTGGGTACCATGAAAAACTACTGATAGACTAACAACGCTCTGAACCAAACAAGTGTGGGAATCTCTGGGGTAGGGTGTCAGAGGTATGCATAATCGGGGCCGACATACTAATATGATAGATATATTAGATAGGCTCCCACTTAAACAGGATCACCTTGATAGGATGTAATTTTCCCCTAAGGTGATGTCATCTTGACAGATTATTTTACAGTGAGTTAAGGAAAAAGGGAACACCCAGGCCCACCCAGTGCCAAACCCCACTGGGCTCCCAGCACGAAGGCTTCTCCCAGATGTACGCACGCATCCAACTGCAGACAGCCTGTCGCAGCCCAGCCCCGAGCCTTGAAGGGCAAGCTTGTAATTGACAGTATCTCCGCTGCCCTCGGAGAGCACTGCCTCGAGCCAGAGGTCTCTCCACAACAGCAAAGAAAAGCTTCTTAACTTCCTGCGCTTCACGCAAGGCAAGGCCGTCTGTTATCAGCCGCAGATGGGAGCCTCAGCAGCCTCCCACTCTGGAGAGCTTGGTGGAAACAGGCTTGGCAGGTGGACAAAACGGACAAGATGACAAGTGCTGTTAAATAGCAACCCGCAGGTTGTTGTAACACATGCCTGGGACCTTGCTCCTCGTGGGCTCTCCTGTGCCCGCGCACGGGGGCAGCTGGATCAGAGGATGCAGCTCTCCCCATAATCCCTCAGGCTGCTGTGCAGCCACCCTCATCCTCCCCAGGCCTCTGCAGACACAGGAGCACTTCTGGCCCTCCCAAGCTGTCTCCTAGCAGATCCTCCCTTTTAATACCCAGGTCCTCCCATGGAGAGAAAGACCCACAGGAGAGGTGTTTGGGTCATAGCAGCCGATGCCTCGTGAGTGGCACTGTGTCGTCCTTGCAGTAATGAATTGCATTCTCACTGTGGCCAGACTGGATTAGTTCCCACAGGAATGGATTCATTCCCCTGAGAGTGGCTGGTTTGTTTTGTTTTTGTTTTTGTTTTTTGCCAGAAGGCTTCTGGAGTTTTACCTCTTAGCAAGTATCTACCACCCTTTGACCTTCTCTGTCATGTTATGAGGCAGTGCAAAAGCCCTGGCCAGAAGGCTTCTGTAGTTTTACCTCTTAGCAAGTATCTACCACCCTTTGACCTTCTTTGCCACGTTATGAGGCAGTGCAAAAGCCCTGGCCAGAAGGCAGGGCCATGACCTTGAACTTCCCAGCCTTCAGAGCCCTGCATTACATAAGCCTTTTATCTGTATAAATTAAAGGGGGAAAAACACCCACAGAAAGGGAGGCTTTCAGTTTGTTTCAGATGCTTGCACTCACTCCTTCCCATGTGGGGGACACCTACATGCCAGGCACTATTCACCTTTCTCATATGCTTTTTCTCAAGAACTCAGTGGAATATGCTCCCTGTGCCCTGCACACCCTGAAAGGTAATAAATGGAATGAGATGAGTGGTCAGGAGCCCTTTGGAGATGCCAGGTCCTCCCTCTTACCACTCAACAGGCTGATGAGTTGAGGTTTCCAATTTCTAGAAACGGTGTTGTCCTCTTGCCCCCCTAACAACTGTCTCCATTCTCCAATCCAGGAGGGCTTAACAAAAGCTATTCAGGGCCTTATTCACTCCTCGTCCCATCCTGAATGCCCTGGGGTCTGTCTAGCAGCGGGAGGCAAACCCTGGCCAGCCTCTCACCCTGTGCTGCCTAAAAGCGTGCAGCCTAGATCTGCCTCCTGCCTGAAGGCGAAACTGGAGGAAGGAAGACAGCGGCAAGAGCTGCAGGCAGCTTCCCACTTAGGTGCACCCAGCGTCCCCTATTTGGGAGGCTTGCAGCTTGGCAGCCCCCCGGAGCGGACCCACTGCCAGAAGTAAGTCGCTAGCTTCTTTCATCCAAGCCAGAGATGTCTGTCATATCGTCATCCCCCCAGCTGTAGGACTTACTATAATTTCATACAGTTCTGTAGACAGATATTGAAAAGGCATCTGGAAAAATTGATAGCCTATCAAGGCAAAGATTTCAGAAAAGCCATTTTTTAAATGTCCAGCCATAGGTACCAGCGCACAGTCCTCATAGACACACAGTCAAGGTCCCTGAAGACCTGTTTCCTGATCTTAGAGCGCCCCCTTTGGAGATTATGCTCCTACTGCAACTGGCAGCGCAGGCTTCTCTCCACGCCTTGGAGGAGCTCAAGGAGTAGGCAAAAAGCAAGAGATGGGGAAGGAAAAAGGCAAAGGGCGAAAGGGGGAGGGAGAAATGAGGCTGACCTCCAGGGAGCACCTTTCAGTGGGACAAGAACCACGCTACAACACTCAGCATACACAATCTCATTACGTCCTCACACACAAAATGAGCCTCCAGCCAGTTTATTAATGAAGCCATGGAGAATTTAAGGAGCCCTCCTCCGAAGGACACACAAGGAGTGGCTCCAGGGTTAGCGTCCCGGCGGATAACCAAATACGCTGCATGCAATTTGGTTCAGGAAAATCATGACTAGCAGCTGCCTCCTTCACATCTTGCTTCACAATGGCCTTTTTCAAATTCTCCACTGAAATAACAATGAGAAGAAACAACTGTGTCCGAAGGACTAAACAAGAAGTTTTCCAGGACTTTAGATGGAAATGGAGAGTACACCTGGAGTAACAATAGTCAAGGGCAGGTTTTACAAATGTTCTTTTTCTCTGTATTTCCATGTTGTGCCTTCTCTCTGCCCTTAGTGATAGTGAACAGGTGGCAGCTGCCACAGCGTGCAAACGGCCCCAGACTGAAACTCAGAAACATGGAACATGCTCTGGTACAATAGTGCTGGGGCTTCTGCAGGGTTTGGTCAGTAAGGAGAGAAACTGCTGAGCCTCACGTTTTGATCAGTTTCCGGGAAGCAGTTTCAAGGGCAGTAGAGACATTACCTGCCCCACTTTGGTAGGCTGATTGAGGGCCGTAGAGAGAGAGAGAGGGGGTGGGGAAATTAGCTCTCATGATTATGGAGGCTGAGAAGTCATGCGATCTGCCATTTTAAGCTGGAGACCCAGGAAAGCTGATGACGTAGTCCAGACGAAACCCAAAGGCCTGAAAATCAGGAGAGTGAATGGTGTAAGCTTCAGTCTGAGGATAGGAGCAGACAAAAGATGTCTAAACTCAGTCAGGCAGAGAGAACAAATTCTCCCTTCTTCCACCTTTTGTTCTACTTAGGTCCTCCACAGATAAGATAATCCTATCTGGGGAAGGCAATCTACTTTACTCAGTCCCCTGATTCAAATGCTAATCTTATCTGTAAACAATCCCACAGACACACCCAGAAATAATGTTTAGTCAAATGTCTGGGTACCCTGTGTCCTAGTTAAGCTGACACATAAAATTAACCATCATACCAGAGGATGACACGAAGAGAAACAGAGAACTAATCCAAAGTGCAGAGAGAAATCCAGGGTCCTGGGCTGAGAAGCCAAGCCCAGAGGTGGGGGGCAAGTATTGCAGGCAGGAACACAAGAAAAGAAAGAAGGTCATCCTTTAGAAGGATCTTGAATGCAAACTTTGTTGAGTCAAGCGCAAAGGGGCGGGGGTCTTATCTGGAAGCATCTTAAAGACACAGCTGTTTGAGTTGGTCTGGAGATGGAGAGACCCAGAGGAAGAGCTATGAGTGCCCAGAATGGGGTGGGGTGGGAGTGGGTTGTGTAGGGCATGGGTTTGCCCCTGACTGAACCCAAGGCTCTGTCTTGGAGTCTATTGAAGGAGCCTAAGATGAGAACAGAGGAAGTTGTACACTAAAGAATCCTCTTTGGTAGGAGCATGATTACCTGTGGGCCTGTGTTTGAGTGGAAGCCTGGCTCCCCTTATTGCTTCTTGGAAAGGAACAGACATCAGGGTTAGTGCACTGAGACCATCTCACCCCTTCCTCTACCTTCATACCCCAATGCCTTCAAATCCTCTCAACCACACAAGGATGTATTCCACTTTGAGTAGTAGAGAAGGCTGAAAAGAATATTTCCATACATGCCCTCCAAAAATAAGATCCTGGAATGCCAGGAGAAAAGGGATAAAAATAAGGTCTGGTTCAATAATGTTCTGATGAAGAGAGACAGACTATGCTGAGACGATTTCCAGGGGGTGAGCCTGAAGCCTGCCTCTGTCCTCAGAGTGCTGAACCCCTCCTTTCTGTCTGATGACTGTCTCCATGAGCCAAGCACATCAGTGAGGCAGGGTAGATAAGGTGGGCCTGTTTTCAGAGGGACAAAATGTAGGGGTACTTCTTCCGAAGGACCTTGCTGGGGAGCCAGATGTGGTGTTGGTGTCCATAGTATTTCCCTCTTCTCTGCTTGATTCAGTGAGCTGGGTTGGCCCAAATAGCGTCCTAATAAAGCTGAGGTCACTATTTGAGTCCTACATGGGCAAATTAACCCTTCAAAGAAGCAAGCACTGTTCCAAAACCCTAGACACCCAGAACATCACATATTACATGTAAGATATTGAATATTAAGTAGTAGTATTGAAAACATTGCCTATCACCCAATGTCTCTTAAATGAAGTGCCATATGAGAAGTTCTTTTCAGGATTTAGAATCAGAACATTTTTTTTTATCCCCTAAGAATAGGTCATAATTGGGAAAGTACATTCCCCCTTTTAAATGATGAAAACTATGGTAACATGCCATGTTTTCTTTTTTGCTTTAGCTACTAGGAAGCTCCAATCAGAGTCTGTACTAATTACAACAAATGTGTTAATTAATCTTTTGGATTAATATATTGGTTAACTCCCCCTTTCTCCAATCCCAACTTCCCTTTTTGTTTTCTACTTAGTTATCTTATCTTAGATATCCTTTGTTTAAGCTGTTCATGCTATCTTTGGAAAAAAAAATATTTCTAGGAGGGACAAGAGACTACTTAATGGACTTTCATGACCACAGCTGGAAAAGCCACACAAAGGGTCCATTTTCCTGGCAGAAGCCCACATTATATCACACTGTCTTCGAAGACAAAGGACAGTCTTCTGTGTTTCTGTCTCTTCCCCTGCTACCACCCTCACAAGGACCAAGTGTCAAGGGCATTCTTTAATCTCCTCTACTTTAATTGGGGAGAGAAAGTGGTGCCACTCATCAGTGCTTTAAGTTGGACGGATTTAATTAGATCTAATGACCAGATAAATGGAGAACTCTGAATAAGGACCTTTGGGGACTGAATGGTGTGAAGAGGATTATGTTGTTATATTTCCCTGCATTCGTTGCCATGGCTAGGGCCACCATGGAAAGAGAAGCAGAGCACTAACAAGAGTCAGAAATGGATGCCATTGAGAGGGAGATAGGAGAGGACAGAGGGTCATTCTTGGGGCCATAGTGGAGAAGGCACTCAGAGCAAAGGGTGAGGTCCATGCAAAGGATGCAGTGAGAGTGAGCCCTCATGAGGATTGAGTGAATTGGGTCCACTGCCCAAGTATCTTTCCCTTTAGCTGATCCTCCCTCCCAGTTGACCTGTGTCCAAGCCATTCTGTCTCCCTGTGACCCTGGCATCTTTCTCACCTTTAAGGAAGGCCACAGGCCTGGTCCAAGAATGAGTAGAACTATTCACTTGTCAGGCTTCCCCTGAGCTGATGCTGAAAACAACCTGTCCCCCTTGACAAGTCGCCTTTATCTAGTATGAGCAGGATCACTTTGAATATCCTTGTGCTGTCACTTAGGACCTGGAGTGTCAGACATTTCTTTCCCCTCAAAGATTATCTGTCAGAGTTAGTGTGGTATTCTGGTTCCAAGGGCCCTGGGGGAAAGTTTCTGGGAGTGGAGAGGGAGAGGGGATACAGGGAATGAAGTCATCTGCAAATACTCCACATTTGACCCATTCCCAAAGGTGGGTAGGTGAATTCTTCCTGGAGAAAAGTCAGTCAGTGCTGCAATTCTTGATAGGAGAGGAGAACATTTATTGAGTATCCACCATATGTCCTGCATTTGGTCAAATTATCATCTATAATATCACCTAATTCTTAAAATATCAGAGCCGGGTGCATAGTGTATCTGCAATAAACATATGTAATATGGATGAATAATTAAATTACCCTGAGAGGTATCATGGTCCTTATTGTACAGAAGAGAAAATAAAGTTTGTCCAAGTTCACACACCCATAGAGTTACAATTTGATCCTACATCATTTTCTTCTGATGCCAAAGATCGATCAATCTCTTTCCAATTTAACATGAGTGCAAGACATTGGCCACAGCCCTTTCTAGCTCTCCTCCAATCTCTGCTCAAAACTAGATTTGTATGTAGTTTGTCCTCATTAGACCTCAGTTTGCTTGCCTATAAAATGGACTGGTTGGAGCAGTGCTTTGAGATGAAGGAAGCGGGCACTGTCTTTAGCCAGAGATCTGGTAAAGCTGAGATAATTTGTGTGGAGACGTGGCTCATCTTTCCCCTAAATCCAAAGCCCTGTATTTGGTGACAAACAGCATTAATATGATGTTACCTCTATTTATGCGGCTTTCTGTCCCAGGAGATAAATTTACATATGTGCTAAATGCGTTTCAGCAGTACCCAACAGTGATGCTTTATTTTACTGCCTCTGGACACCTGGTAGCAGCTCAGTCCATTAAGGAAGGAAGCATCATGCACACTCACGCACTCATGTGTGCGCACACACACACAGCCACAGACATAATGCATTGCATCCACTCTGGAAAGACAGTGGAGTAAGAGATAAATGGGGAGGGGGTAGGAAGGCCCCATTATCCAAAGATAAATGGCAACAAACCCCTTGTTCCAAATCTCTGTAAGATTCAAAGAAAACAACCAGAGTGACCTCAACCCACCATTTCTCAGAATTATTCAGGGGAAAGTAGAGTTTAGGGATAACATGACCTGGATCACTGTCTACATCTTCTACTTTAGTTTGGCCAAGGAAAGATCTTTGCAGATTTGAAGCTGAAAACATGCTACTCATTGAGCCCTATGCTGTAGCCCAAGTGAGTCCTGAAGTACCTTGATCATCTTTCCATAGAAAAGTAGTTGTCCACTTTCATGGAACAAATTATTATGTTCCAGGTTCTTTTTGTCTTTCTTTTTAAAATTACACTTTAAGTTCTGGGGTACATATGCAGAACGTTCAGGTTTATTACATAGATATACACATGCCATGGTGGTTTACTGCACCTATCATCCTGTCATCTACTGTAGGTATTTCTACTAATGCTATCCCTTCCCTAGCCCCCCACTCCCCGACAGGCCCCAGAGTGTGATGTTCCCCTCCCTGTGTCCATGTGTTCTCATTGTTCAACTCTCACTTATGACTGAGAACATGCAGTGTTTGGATTTCTGTTCCTGTGTTAGTTTGCTGAGAATGATGGTTTCCAGCTTCGTCCATGTCCTTGCAAAGGACAGGAACCCATCCTTTTTTATGGCTGCATAGTATTCTATGGTGTATCTGTGCCATATTTTCTTTATCCAGTCTATCATTGATGGGCATTTGGGTTGGTTCCAAGACTTTGCTAATGTGAACAGTGCTGCAATAAACATACGTGTGCATATGTCTTTATAGTAGAATGATTTATAATCCTTTGGGTATATACCTAGTAATGGGATTGCTGGGTCAAATGGTATTTCTGGTTCTAGATCCTTGAGGAATCACCACACTGTCTTACACAATGGTTGAACTAATTTACATTCCCGCCAACAGTGTAAAAGCATTCCTATTTCTCCACATCCTCTCCAGCATCTGTTGTTTCCTGACTTCTTAATGATCGCCATTCTAACTGGCATGAGATGTTATTTCATTGTGGTTTTGATTTGCATTTCTCTAATGACCAATGGTGATGAGCTTTTTTTTTTTTTCATATGTTTGTTGGCCACATAAATGTCTTCTTTTGAGAAGTGTCTGTTCATATCCTTCATCCACTTTTTGATGGGGTTGTTTTCTTGCAAATTTGTTTAAGTTCTTAGTAGATTCTGAATATTAGCCTTTTGTCAGATGGATAGATTGCAAAAATTTTCTCCCATTCTGTAGGTTGCCTGTTCACTCTGATGATAGTTTCTTTAGCTGTGCAGAAGCTCTATAGTTTAATTAGATCCCATTTGTCAGTTTTGGCTTTTGTTGCCATTGCTTTTGGTGTTTTAGTCATGAAGTCTTTGCCCACACCTATGTCCTGAATGGTATTGCCTAGATTTTCTTCTAGGATTTTTATGGTTTTAGATTGTATGTTTAGAAAACCCCATCATCTCAGCCCAAAATCTCCTGAAGCTGATAAGCAACTTCAGCACAGTCTCAGGATACAAAATCAACTTACAAAAATCACAAGCATTGCTGTGCACCAATAATAGACAGAAAGCCAAACTGTGAGTGAACTTCCATTCACAATTGCTACAAAGAGAATAAAATACCTAGGAATACAACTTACAAGGGATGTGAAGAACCTCTTCAAGGAGAACCACACACCACTGCTCAAGGAAATAAAAGAGGACACAAACAAATGGAAAAACATTCCATGCTCATGGATAGGAAGAATTGATATTGTGAAAATGGCCATGTTGCCCAAAGTAATTTATAGATTCAGTGCTATCCCCATCAAGTTACCATTGACTTTCTTCACAGAATTAGAAAAAAACTACTTTAAATTTCATATGGAACCAAACAAGAGCTGTATAGCCAAGACAATCCTAAATAAAAAGAACAAAGCTGGAGGCATCTTGCTACCTGACTTCAAACTATACTACAAGGCCACAGTAACCAAAACAGCATGGTACTTGTACCAAAACAGAGATATAGACCAATGGTACAGAACAGAGCCCTCAGAAATAATGCCACACATCTACAACCATCTGATCCTTGACAAACCTGACAAAAACAAGAAATGGGGAAAGCATTCCCTATTTAATAAATGGTGTTGGGAAAACTGGCTAGCCATATGCAGAAAACTGAAACTGGACCCCTTCCTTACACCTTATACAAAAATTAACTCAAGTTGGATTAAAGACTTAAATATTCCAGGTTCTTTGCTAGGGACTTCAAATAAATTATGGCATTGAATTCTCACCACTCCATCATTTTTTACTATTATTATGTCCACTTTACAGACAGAACATTGAAGCTTAGGAGATTATTCACAGCCAGTCAGATAGCTAATAATCAGCAGAAGAAAGATGTAAACCCAAGTCTGTCTACTGTTACCACTACACTAGATCATAGACATCAGTGGAATGTGTGTTTTTGAGGACATTGGAGAAGGGGATAGGTAAGGAGATTTAAGAGAAAGGAAGTTTTAGATTTTCTTACAATCATGTGCAATGTACCATGGAGACTATACCATCTGTGTGGAGTCTGTGCTAAGTTCTTTATGAGGTGGACAGGACAAGTCATAATCCTCTCCCATTCATTTATTCACTGATGTCTTAATTCAGGCATTCACTAAACATGTCATTTGCTATTCATTGAAAATAAAAAATAAAATCTGGTCTCTACTCTCAGTAAACTCACAGTTTTGCTATTGGATAGACATATTTGTAAATTAAGGATTACACTGCCATGTAATAAATTATTTGGTGAATGGAAACTGCAAGCCCAGGGGAAGGGCATGTGGATCAGAATGGACTTAAAGCGATGGAAGGAGCAAAGGGCTTTGAATCAATTTAACAAAAACAAAATTGGATTGAGTTCCTATTTGTATGATCTTGAGCCAGTGGAAGTTCTTTGAGCTCCACTGTCAGTTTTGCAGGATAACAATAATACCAATCTAGTGATATCATCAGCCCTAAAAGAATTGTGTGGGCGATTAAATGAGCTAATGTAAATGAAAGCACTATTATTTATAAAGTACTATTATTCATAAAGCATAAAGGCAAAGATGGAAATTACAGGAATGGCAACTATGAAAAGGCATAAAAACAATGTAACAATTTCTATAATATAGGCTAAGTTAACTGTATCATAATATAGATGTAGATGTTCCAAGGGAATGGGTTGGCCTGGGACTTTAATATCACCAGCTGCTCTTTCTGGGACCAAATTTCTCCATATGGAATTAAAGAGGAAAAAGTATATATTTTTTTTTCTCAGAAATTTGAAGGTGTAATTCTTCCTAGGGTAAGAGAATGAATAACACAACTAATAATTTTCGTTAGATCTTGGAGAAGTCAACTAATCAACTCCTAAGTTTCTGCTGACCAAAGTCATGTGCCCAGCACTGTAGTAGTTTCCATGTAGTACTTCAAAGAGATCATGAGTTAATTGGAAAGAAAAGAATAACATATATTAAATCATTCACTACCAGACTGTTCGAGACTAACTCTAGTCACAGTGAGATGAGGAAAACTTCAGCATAAACCTGAACACTGAGAGACACCTTCATGGAGAAGGTAGGAACTGAATAAGGTCTTAAAGGCTAAAGAAATGCAGAAAAAAAAAGAGGAAAAGAGGATAAGAAGAAGAAGGGGAAATAAGGAACAGAGAAGGGAGAAGGGAGAAAAACTTGGGGAAAAGTAATGAAGGAAAAAGGGAAAGTGTGGGAATAAAGCAAGGAGAGGAGTGAAGAGGAAGAAAAAACTCAGAATAGAAGAATTAGAGCATTTCTAGAGAAAGAGGCTGGAATTATACTAGGATGGCTTACCTAGAAGGCTATAGATGTAGAGTCAGTGAGTAGTTGGATGAAGCAAAATTATATTCAAAGCTAGGGAGTCTAGCTATGATGCTTCCTTCAGCTGGTTCCTAATAGGGGATTGTCATGGAAGAAGTTTTGATTTACAGCAGTTTGAAGGGCAGCTTGGAGGGAATCAAGAACAGGAAGTACAAAGCCCGAGTCAGAGCTCTCTGTGATCTAAGCTATGTTCATAACAGCCTGCATTGCAAGATGAACAAGGAGAGGGTTCATTTGAGGGAAAATCATAGAGCCTTGGAATATTAGAAATGAAAATGGGAAATGAAGAAGAATAAAATATCAGAAGATCTGATAAGATTCTATCAGGCTAGGAAACTGGAAGAAAAATGGTGTATTGAGGGAGAAACATAAAGTGTTTGGAAAAAGGAAGTGTGATGATTTTAAATTTGAATGAGTTCATTGGAGGTGATGGCAAGTCACTCAAATGGGAAAATCATATAAGCAGTGGTGATGATGAGGTTGAAATAGCAACGACAAGGCCAGGGCTGGAGAGATGTACTGGAGGTGACAGTCAACAAGCTCTCAGAAGAATTGGGCAGTGAGGCACAGGGAGAAGCACTAAAGAAAAGTCCTTGGAGAATCCTCACAAGTAGGAAGGAAGGAGGGAAACAAAGCATTAAGGAAGACAGATAAAGCATAATCTCAGAGGATAGGAGGAGAACCCCCCAAATCGGGTATACACAGATGAAAGTAAGAATGAATATCAAGAATGAGGGAATGATCAATAGTGCCATACTGCAGAGATCAAGGATAATGGAGTGGAGAGCTAAAATGGCTGTAGGCATACCTCAGAGACATTGTGAATTTTGTTCCAGACCATCCCAATAAAACAAAAAATCACAATAAAGCAACTTACACTTTTTTTTGGTTTCCCAGTATATACGAAAGTTATGTTTACGCCATACTGTAGTCTATTAAATGTGCAACAGCATTATGTCTAAGAAATGTACGTATCTTAGTTGAAAAATACTTTATTGCTGAAAAATATCAACACAGAGACTTGGAGTGGGCAGGTGCTGTTGGAAAAATGGCACCTGTATACTTGCTACACACAGTATTGCCACAAACTTTTACTTTGTAAAAAACACAATATCTGCAAAGCGCAATGAAGTGAAGTGCCATAAAAAAGGTATGTCTGTATTTGTTGGAAACAAACGTCAGCTTGTATGAAAAATGAGATTAGGATGTCAGAGGTGGAGACATTAGCAAAGGCCATCAGCTTAAAGAGTTCACCAGGAAACAGGAAGAAAAGAAATTAGGAGTTATAGTAGGATCAAAGATAGGACTTTCGAGATACAGAGATTGGAACACACAGAGAGAAGGAGGCTGAAGCTGTAAAAGATGGAGGAATGAGGTACACCTTGTGGAAGCAAAATCCCAGAAGGAGCAGGGGTCCAGAGTTCACGTGAAGCAGTTATCTTTAAATGAGAGAAAAGAAAGCTCTTTCTTTGAAAATAATGGAAAAAAGTCCACTCAGACACAAGGCTTTCATGAGGTGAGAACGAGGTACATGAGATGTTCACAAAGATGGCTTTAAACTCCCACTGATCTGAAATGGCCACATAGCATGAGTGAGACAGAAACTTTTGATGGTTTAAGTTACTGAGATTTTCAGATTGTTATTGCATCATAACTTAGCCCATCCTGACTGAATACAAGGAGAAAGTTGCTTCCTGAGGTTAGTACAGCAGGGAGGGATTGGGGTTTTAAGGAAAGAAGAGGTATGAAATAAAAACTGAGTAACATCCAAGTGATTCAAAAAATGCTTTTCTCAATATGTGTTCTGAAAACTTTCAAACCTACAGAAAAGTGTAGAAACTAGTGTAATGACCACCTATAGACTCCTCACCCAGATTCACCGGTTGGTAACATTTTGCCACATTTGCTTTATCTTTCTTTATGTAATGTATGTAGACACGCACACACAGAAGCCTCTCTTTCCTTTTTTTTTTTAAAGAAAACTATTTGAAAGTAAGTAACAGACATCATGTCAATTCACTCTGAGAATTTCAACATGTATCTTTAAGAACAAAGACTCTCTCCTTTAGAACTAAAATACCACTATCATGCCCAAAGAATTTAATATTAACACAATAACTTTATCTAGCATACAGTTCTATATTAAAATATTCCCAACTGTCCTTAAATTTACATCTAGCTATCCCCAAACCCCCATTTATGATCTCAGCAAGGAGTCACATGATGCATTTGATACATATATGTAAAGAAGGAAAGCAGTAAGGTAGGCTGGGAAGAGTTCAAGTAGCCTGACTCTAATGAGCTATATTTGCACCATGAGGAAACAGGAGTTACCAAGTATAAAGTGACCTACTTGCTTGGAGAGCAGGGACCTTTACCTGAGATTACCGGTAAATATGACATGGTGATGATGGTGATGATGAGGTTGATGATGAAAAGCAAGATGAATGTTGCACAGCATCAAAGGAAAAAATGACACTTTTCAGATGTTAATGGGCTGATAAAGAAAAGAAAAATTAGAAATATGATTTGGCAATGTAAAAATTAATACTAATTAGACTCTTCATACCCTACCAAAAATGTTTAATTACCATGCATTAAATAATCAATCATTAAATCTATGTGAAATTAATTTGTTCTAAGTTCTCTACATATACATGCTCAGTTTGCAAATAGCATGGTCAACTCCTCCCAACTTTAATTAACTAGAGCTGGCATTGGTGATGGAATATTTATTTATGGACCAGGTGCAATTAAAGAGGAATGGGCTAGGTTCACTCTAGAAATGCTAAGGGGAATTTAAGATATGAATGCTTGAGACACCTAGAATCTCAGAGCCAGATGTGACTTTTGTGATCATTTATTTCAGTTGATCCCTTTATATCATGGGGATCTGACAGTTACAATGTGAAGTCATGTGCTATTCTCAGTATTTCAAAATAGCTGATAGAAATGTAGATTTATTCATGATAAGGCTGCACAGGCTAGATAAAACACCAGGGTGTTTTGTTTTGCTTTTGGCGGGAATTGTATTAGCTCCTTATGATAACAGCAGTTATCCTGTAACCAAATACTCCAATTAGCAGTTAAATGTGTCTTCTATGAAAAAAAAACAACAAATTAATTTTACTTTAATCATGAGTTTATTTGTCAGAAGAGGGATTTTTTGAAAACAAGGGGAAAGGACAGGGTGCTGAGGGAACCAACAGAAGTCTTTCTAGTAAAAACATAGAAAAGCACTATTCTTGCCCCATACCATCATCTTATAGAAGATTGCCCACGTGACACAGCCAAGTTTATGCAGCTACTAATAGAAGCAATTAATAGCAATCCTAGCATATCAAGGGCTAGTTGAAGAATAAATGTAGTGAACCAAAAGTAGAATGTCCCCAGTGACAACAAATTTGAAGCAGGAAAGCCAGTCAGGAGGCTGGTATGGCATCCCAGAGCCATGATGTTGTCCTAATCTCAAGCAGTAGATGTTGGAGTCACGATCAATAGGCCTCAGTGACTGAAGGACATTGGCTTGGGGGTGTGAGAATGGAGGGGAAGGGAAGGAAGCACCTCAAATGACAGTGGGGTTTCTGACTGGCAGCTTCTGAATGTGCCATTTGTTGAGGCAGAGGAGAAATATCACAGAAAACAAATATTGGGAAATGACCTCAGAAGGCCCGAGAAGGCTGAGATTTAAAGACTGGCTTCTGTTTCGAAGGTGTCCAGGGAGTCTTCCCAGCCTGCTCTCTAGTCGTGTGCCAGCAGGGAGAAGCCTCTGCGGAAGGCAGACGCCAGGGGTCAGTGCAAGCCCAACTTCCCCATCTGGAGTGCTGAAGTCCCTTTCCTTCAGCGTCTGTTCATTACCAAGAGAATTTAGGAGAACTCTAAACAGCAGATTCGTTTATGATAGCAGCATTTACAAGCAGTTGTAATTATGGTGTATGGAAAACAATTATTCCCTACTAAAATTGCTCTTTTAATTTTCTCTTATTTGTCCCACAGTGAATGTTAAATAAGCCTCATTGCCTCACAGACTGCCTCGGATATGTGCACGGATGTTCCTAAATATCAGGCTGTGAAAGACACACCATGCTCTAACCTGCGCATGCACACTCCCACACACACACACACACCACACATCACACTGCCAAGCTCTGGGACAAGTAGGCATAGGTACCCCAAGCCGCTTCCCAACCCAGGCCCATCCCATGCAACCTCCTCCCCATCCACCTGGAAGCACCTGCTCATCTTCCTCAAGAGTCACCTCCTCTATGAGCCCTTTCCCTCCAGAGCCCCCAAACAGACCTGGCTACTTCATCCTTTATGGCTACCATGCCCCTGAGCAGGTATTTCCCCCTCTGGAATGTCCATTTACTCCTTAGTTTACACGTCAGTCTTTACACATGAGATCTTAAGTACCTTGAAGGCACGGGCCTTATCTTATGTGTTACCGTTCCCCAAAGCTCAGCACACTTAAAACTTAATAAATCAGTTTTCAGCTAAATAAGTGAACGGTTTAGCATAAAGAGGATTGGCTAGGGACAGAGAAAAGGGCAAGGATAAAAACACAAATGAAGACATTTGGCGTGCTGGAAAATCACAAGCAGGGCCTGCCTCTGACTTACTCAGGGTTCACTAGTGAAGTCGTGGGTGTGATGCTGGGAAGCCTGTGTCAGACTGAATCATGGGGTGCCCCAGATGTCAGGCTCGGTGGACAAATAATAAAACACCATCGTAGGTTCTTGTTCTGGTAGTTATGAAAATAACTGATTGCTTTCTCTTTCACTTCATAGCTGAACGTAGTGCTCTCCTAATAAAGGCCACAAAATTGCCTGCTTTCCCAAAATGTTGGTTTGCAAATAGCTTAGTTTTCATATTTTCAACCTCTACCTAGAAAGGCAGGAAAGGCAGTAGGTGTCAGGAGCTGAATTTGCCTCCTTTCTGAGGACTTCTGTGATAATAAAGCACATTTGCAGAAGTGCATTCCATTTCAAAGCATCTGGGATCTTAGTGTGGATGCAAACACAGTGCATGGTCGGAGTCTCTAACTGTACTTGACAAGAAAATAGGTGTCCTCGGAATCAGACCCTCAAGACAGATGGGTGGGGACGAGAAACAAAACACATCTTCACAATCAGAAGCAATGACATTTAATAAAGTGATTAGGCAGTGACATTAAATAAGTTCTCAGGCCATCTTGGAGTGATTAATGTGGGTGGATGGAGGCCAGCATCTATTAGAGGAGGGATGTGGAAAGCTGTTCTTTTGATTAAAATGTGTGTTTGGGGGGTTGAAATTTCAGGGAAGTGTTGTTATTAATTGATTGTCCTTGGCTTTAAAATGGTCTTGATTATTAAACAGCTCTCTTTTCACATTTGGAGAAGGAGTGGGAAAAGTCTCTTTTCACATATGAGGGACAGGAGGAAGGTGCTGGTGCCAACAGTCCTTTGCTGGAACTGAACACCTTGTTGTTCACAGGCACTTTGGACTCTTCCCTATCCACAGACTCTCGCTTTGTCTTGGATAAATGCTTAAGGAGCTTCTGAATTCCTTTATTTGCCCTCTTAACACCAGTGGATAGAGCAGCGTGGAAAATCCCTGCAGCTTCATATGTAAGTTTTTGTTGTTGCTGTTGTTGTGGTTGTTTTGCCTGTAACCCTATATTTTAGTCCGTTCAGGTGGCTATAACAAAATATCATAGGCTAGATGGCTTACAAACAACAGAAATTTATTTCTCCCAGTTCTGGAAGCTGGGAAGTCTAGGACTGGGGCACCAGCATATTCATACCTGGTGAAGGCCTGTTCCTCATAGACAGTGGTGCCCTTTTGCTGTGTCCTCTGGTGGTGAAAGAGGCCAGCAGGGTCTCTAGGGTCTCTTTGATAAGGGTGCTAATCCCATTTATGAGGGCTCTGCCCTCATGACCAAATCACCTCCCAACAGTGCCACCTCCTAACACCATCACATTGACGATTAGGTTTCAACATGTGAATTTGCGGGGAGACACAAACCTTCAGACCATAGCACCCAATGCTAATGAGTGTGGAGAAAAAAGGCCTGAGTTGTCTTTCTCCATCTGCCTTTAGAAGCTCCATGAAAAAAAAATCAAAGGTGTTAAAGGAAGATGGGTGCAAGGTTTTGTTAAACATAGACCCCAGACCCCAAGTACCTTGTTGAAGTAGTGACCCTTAAAAAAATACTTTTGTCCATAGAACTTGAGAATTGAAAGGAGAATTAAAATCTTCTGGACCAGTGATTCCTAGGATTTTGGATTTCATGAACTAATAAAAACAATTTTCTTAAGGCAAGATCTTTTTTGTACATTGACAAATAAAGCAATTAAAGATAAATTACTATCTACCACTGACAAAATTACATAAAATATAAAAATAGAACACAATCTCTAAAGGACTAAAGGATTTTAAAATGTAATACAGTTTACTCTATGAAAAACTTATTCTGTATTCTAATTTTCCTCGTTTTATAGCGTATAGTTTAATTAAACAAATACTATATAACTGGGAGAAGGTTTAAGGTAAATACAATCTCCGACACTCCAGCAGAAACTGACGCAATAAGGAGAATAATAGCTAACACTCAATGAGCATTTACAAGGTGTTAGTTAAAAGGATGTAATAAAGCTTACCATAGTTTATTTTATGTGTATTTTATGTGTTAATTCATTTCATCTTCACAACACCCTAGAGGTGAATATTATTATTATCCCCATTTTACAGAGAAGAGACTGAGGTACAGAGACATGAAACAGCTTCCCCACGGGCTCACAGTAGAAGGTGGTAGACAGATTTCAAACCTAGATGGCCTGGGTCTGAAGTCTGTGCTCCTGAGCCCTAAAGGAGGCGCCGGGGACCCCCATGGTTTAACTGGCTGGAGTGGCAACAGCCCAAGACTTCTGTGTGGGTGAAACTGAGCAATCAGCTTGAATCCTAGCTGACAATTAAAAAGGAGAGAGAGAGAGAAAGAGACAGAGAGAGAGAGAGTATGTGTATGTGTGTGCATGCACACATATGCATGTACATGTGTGTTTGTGAACGTGTGTGTGTGCTGTGGAGTGTGGGTGTAGAATGTGAGCACATGCATATGTGTTTCTTTGGATGATTAAAACAGAAATTGGGGTAAAACTGGGGGTAGAAAGAGCCTTCAGTCTTACTAATTGCAGTTTTTATATGTACACATATAGTAAAAATATATAAATTTATATACATTTATATTTTAAAATATTAAATATGTGTTATATATTTATGTATATATAAAATATATAAATATAGAAAATATAAATTATATATAAAATATAAATATGTACATAAATACAAATGAAAATATATTACATAATATATATTTTACTCAACTCTATGATTATGTACACACACTGCTAGGGTCCCTCTCAGAGCCTTAGAAGGAGTCTGTGCAAGTGAAGGGCCCTGAATTAAGTTTTCTCCTCTGATTCTAGCCCAGATCTCCAAAGCCCAAGTTCTTGACCATTCATCAGTGAGAGAATTAGGACTAGAACTTAGGTGTGACAAATGCTCTCTGCTCTCTGTGAAAAATCGCCATATATCTCAGTCTTCTCCTGTGATCAAACTAGTCTATCAACATATCTCAATGAGTTCACTCATATTTGTCAAAGAATATATCCTGGTTTTTGCTCGAGAAAAATATAAACATTCCAATTTCCCAGTCCCAATGTTAGAGGAGAAGAGAATGAACATTTGAAGAGAAGCTGAGTTGCAAATCCTTCTTTAGGTAGGAAGCTGGGCCAGATAATACCACATTGCCTTCCAAAAGGGTCATTCCACTCCATTGTCCCTCCTTTCCATGCTATCTAGAGGCAATGCTCTTCTAGCGTGAGGAAACAATAGTCTTGGGTCAGTGAAATTCACCTAGGAAATGGGACAGGTTAGTGGACGGAGAAGAAGTCATAGTGTCTGTGAACAACTCCAGCAGCAACCCAGAATCTGCTCACAAATATTTCCATTTCTCCACAGAATTTACCCTTTCTACTCCTGTGGAGGCTGGGAGGAAAAGGCTATTAAAATAGTCAATGCCAGTTAATGCCAAAGACAGTCAAACAAAACTTCCCATGAAATTTTTACCACCATTACTTGCTATCTTTAATAAATAAAAACAGCCCTATATTTCTTCCCCAATGAATCCTGGCCTCCAACCACCCACATTAATCACTTAAAAATGGCCTGAGAACTCATTTAATGTCACTGCTTAATCACTTTATTAAATGCCACTGCTCCTGAATGTGAATATCTGTTTTTATCTCATCTCTGACACCTTCCATAGAGTTCTAGTCTAAGAACCCCAACTATTTTTCAAGATAAAATGAGTATCCCATTTACCACTCTTCCCCATGAAGTCCAAACAATACAACTGGAGATGCAACAGAAAAGCAGCTCTTTCCTGCATATTTCTCCTTTGGTTTTACTCACTGAAATCTTATCACAGGAAGTTATTGCTATAGATCAAGGATGGCCTTTCCAAATCTCTCACTAATGGGGGTAACAATATTTTATCCTGTACATTTTTATTTTTAATTACTCCTTATTCTGAGGAGAAAGCGGTATGAAAGTTCTGAAAACTTCAGAAATGAGAGGACATCGAGAGAAAAAGAGGTAAGAAACAGGAAGAAAGAGCTTCTGTTACCAATAGAAATGTCACCAAAACAGAGTTTTTGCTCCTCTCACTAAAACCAAAATGTCACATGACTAGGGTAACGAATGTCTTGCCCTCTCTCAGTGGAGAAAGTGATAAGTATGAAAGGATGGACAAATACATAATTAGTACAGAAAGAATCTGCCCTGGAGGGAGATGTTTTTCACTTTAGTTGATATAGTCTTGGAATATAAAAGAAAACTAAATTCTACTGAGTGCCTCCTGTATGTCATGAAGATACATTTTCTGTAACAAATATTTTTATTCCAAGAAAGAAAATCAATTTATATTTGCATGCCATCATCAATTGATTGGTAATGGCTTGCTGCAATACAGTGTTGAGAAGAATGCTGAGACTTTATCAAGTGCAGCTGGAAAGAGATCTGTGCTAAATTAACAAAGACCATTGTGGACAGAAGAGAAAAACGTCATGTCTGCCAAGTCTACTAATCCTGCAGTGACATATTGGTTAATCCATCCAGTGCTGCCATGAAAACAAGAGGAATGTAGGAGGTGAACACCCACCAAGGCCTCAGCTTCATTTCATCAACCATTACAACTCCTTCCTCATGGAAATTTGAAACTGACATTGTTGGTTGTATATGTTTTAAAAGGATCTTACAGATCCCTGCACCTAGCCCTTCACTTTATAAATACAGAAACTAGAAACAAAACAAGTAATCTACCTATTATTACTTTAAGGTATAGGTTTTTTTAATGTACATTTTTGCAGACAGGGTTATCTCCCTGTATAAAACTGAATTCTGAGAGGGACACTATAAAATAAACATTTCAGAATGTTATACCTTTCTAATGACATCAATCATATTAATAAAGAAAGCTTTCTTTACGGAGAAAAATTATTGGCCATCGAGGGAATTATACCTATGCTTAAGGATTTAGAAATATAGGAAGAAATCACACTTTAGGATGTCAAAATTAATTATGATATTCATAATAAAGTAGAAATATTTTATTGTAGAATGAAAACAAGGACTTTTTAAAAAGCTAATAATTTTACTTTTTTTCTTCATTTGATCCTCACAACAATCTTAATAAAATGTGTTCAAATTTTTCCCTATTTTTCAGGGAACATGTATCACAGAGCTAATCAGTGGCAAGGCTGGGACCTGTGCCCAGGCCTGGCTTATACAATAGTTTTGGCTCTTAACCTCTCTGTTCTATTGTCTCCTTCTGTGGCCTTTGGAAAAGAAGCAGTATCTCATTCTCCATGCGATAATAAAGTGAATTCAAAGGCATAACAGAGTAGGAGAAAAACACTTAATGGGCCCAGGAAGAAAGAGGTAACTATCATCGGAAAAAAAATGAAAGAAATGTTATACAGTAGATATGAGATATCAAGAGGGGCCTGTCTCTGATGCACTGGAATCCAGAATGTGAGGGACACTAAGAGGACTTATCACTCTTTTCATCCCCACCATTTCAACTTATTCCTGAAGGAGTAGGAGAGTGGGGAGTGGGGAATGGAGAAGTACTCTAGAGAAGAATACCTTGTCATAAAAGTATGAAACTTGAGGTTCAGGTAGGTAGTATTCTTCATTTCAGCTAAGGTTGGGATTTGAGGAGAAAAATCTAATCCAGAGTCAGCCAGACTGATTTAATTTCTTTCTAGAACAAGATAGATAAGATAGGAGAGGGAGAGAAGGAGAGAGAGAGAGAGAGAGGGAGAGAGAGAGAGAGAGATGGGTGAAGAGAGATAGATGGATAGACAGATAGATTAGATAGATAGATAGACAGACAGACAGATAATGGATGGAGAGATTAATAGATGGGTTGATAGGTAGGTAGATGGAAAAATAGATACGTGGATAGATAAAGCAAGCAAGCTGTCTGCAAAACTGGTACTACAGAATGGTATGTGGTTTTCCCAGCTGTGGTTTAAGACACTAATATGTTGGTCTCCTGGCAGAGAAAAGAGCACACATCCAGGATATGCAGGCTACATGGATGCTTATTGATTTATCAAGCAGACTTTACACTAAAAATAAGAGGCAGAAAAACAAAAACATCCAGAAATGAATCAGGATAGCATCTATAGCAAGAGAAGAAAAAATATGAGTGGAAGGGATGTCTGGTAGTTCACAGAGGAAGTAGTTCATAGTGGAAATGGAAGAAAACTTGCAAATAATAAGAGTAGCCTTAGTACATACCCCACACAGCCTATGAGTAATAAATGAAGGCATCATATCTCCACAGGAGCTTACTAACATGCTGTTAATTCTATTTTAGGAAAATCTTCTGATCCTCCAATCTCCAACCCCATTTTTCTGCTCCTCTTCATAGCAAAACAGCATGATAGAGTTACCAATTGTCCTTGCATTTTCCCCTGAACCCTTCAGTCAGGCTCATACCTTCATCAGCTCACTGAAACATCAATGACCTCCACATTGCAAAAATCTCATAGATCGCAACTTACTTAAACTAACAGTAGAGCAAATATCCAGCCATATGCACTGTTGTAGCCATGCTGGTTGTTTAATATTAAAATATTTCCACATCACTGACAGACACATTTCCAAACCTCTGAGTGCCTCCACCAACCACTGCTATTCCCTGGGACCCATTTCTTGCTACCCCAGGATCCAGAAATCAAAGAGTTAATCCAGGCATTGCAGAAGGCCTCCAGGTCCTTGCTCCGACACTAAGGCCAGTTTCTATTCCCATCGGTCAACAGCATATGTGCCAGTTATACCCCCTGGAGCTCTCACTCCCTGGCATTGCCATACCCACCACCAGCCCAAGGGCCTGCCCACCCTCCACACACAGCCCTGAGGACCTCTGAGTGGGACTTTCTCTGACAGAGCCTTCTGGAAAGCTTCTCTGGTGTCCACTGTGCTCCTGGAATGCCAGCCAGTCTGCCATGGCTCTCATGACCCAAACTTAGATCCTGGCTCTAGTAGGCTCAGACATTTGTAGAAAGTGCCCCTGATGACACTGGTATTCAAGTGAGCAGATGTCTAGGGCTCATTTAGCCTCTAAAATTGTGACCTGGTGCTTCTGGTACCCATATGGTGTCACTTTCACATCGCTGCACAGTACCGTAGCCTCCATGAGACTTTACCTCTGAAAGGGTCTGGGAGAAGCAGGGAACACAGGTGGTCAGGAAAAAAAGGATGGGGACGTTGGGGGCAGTTTGAGGTCAGGGATGCCCAGAGTGTGGGTCACTGTTGAATTGTACCTCCATTTAACTGCAAAAGCTCGCCCAAACCCACCAAACACTTGCCCATCACAAGAGTTAGCAACAATAATTTCATTAATAAAAATGAGAACAATCATTATAGTATTTTCTCTATTTGGTAAATATTAATTTGTTTCAGTACCATAATCATCATCATTTTCATTTCTACAGATAAGACAACTGAGGCACAAAGAAGTGATTTAAAACTTAAATGGCAGAATGAGCATTCAAACCCAGTCAATCTGGCAGATGGACAAATGCCCTTCACTGCTACAGTACTTTGCATCTTGTTTGGTTCTAAGGATCATATTCCACCCAATTAAGTATGATATTCCAAAATGATTTTCTTGATTTAGTTGATAATAAGGGTACTTTAATATGCAAAATCTCAGTAACATCTGGCCTAAAAGATTTGGTGAGGATAGAATGTCTTTACTGTGAGTGCTTTCCAACAGAAGCTGAAAGAATTTGGCACCATGATCAATACGATTTAATTTGGCACACTATTCACCAATGACTATTAGCAGGAACTTTTTCTGTGTTTGAGTCTGTTCTCTTTATCTACGCATGGCTCAGACAGCAGCGTCATTTATCTAGTGAGAGCCTCCTCAAATAAACAATTTCTAAAAATTAATAAATGATTTGGAATTTGTTACAATGATTTGATGAATAATTTACACTACAACTATGTCATATGACAGAATTACAACATATTCAGCTTAACTTTTTTAAAGGATAAAAGAGAATTTCTTTCAGGCTGTTATATGTACACTTTCACATGAACATTTTACTATGCTGATTGTTAAATATTTTGAGTGTCACTTTATTTTTTTTTTTTTTTCCTAAGACAGGGTCTTGCTCTGTCGCCCAGGCCGGAGTGCAGTGGAGCAATCATGGCTCACTGCAGCCTAGACTTCCTGGGCTCAAGAGATCCTCCCTGGTCAGTCTTCTGAGTAGCTGGGTCTACAGGTGCATGCCATCACACCCAGCTAACTTTTTGCATTTTTTGTAGAGATGGAGTTTCACCATGTTGTCTAGGCTGGTCTCAAATTCATAGACCCAAGGGCCTCTGAAAGTGCAGGGACTACAGGTGCTAGCCACTTCACCTGGCCCACTTCACCTTTCACTAGCATTTGACACTCCTTCCTCCTTAAAACATGTATTCAATTGGCTTTTATGCAACATACCCTTGTTTTCTTTCTTGGTCACCATTGCAAATTCTCAGTTTCCTTTGCTAATTATTCCACATCTCCCTGATCTCCAAATCTTAGTGTGTTCAAGGCTCAGTCTTGTGATCTCTTATCTCTTTTGTCTTCCTTGGTCTTCTTATCCAGTATTATGGCTTTAAATATCCTGGATACTCGTAAACGTGTACCTCCAGGCTTGCCTCTTTCTTGTACACCAGACTAGTATATCCAATTGGTTACTAGACATCTCTACTTGGGTGTCTAAAAGGCATCTTAAATTTAATAACTGAAACTTTGCCAAACTCCCACAGTCCTTCCTGTCTTGGTCAATGGCAGCTCTGTTCATCTAGTTGTTCTAGCCTCAAACCTCAGTCATTCTTGATTCACATCTCATGCCCAATCCATCTGTAAGTCTCTGAGGATCTATTTTCAGAATAGATCCTGAACCTGACTGCCCTTTACCACCTCCTCTTTTATTACCCTGGACCAAGCTATCATCATTTTTCACATGGACTATTTATATTTGCTCAATGATCTCCCTGATTCCACCCTTGCTCTCCTACTCTCTGTTATTGATAGTGATAAAGGAATCACTAAGTAGTGATTACTTTTAAATATAAGGCAATTTAGGTGGTTTTGCAATTTAAAATCCTCCAATGGCTTCCATCTAACTCAAAATGAAAACCAAATCATTGTAGTGACCTGCAGACCGCTGCATGAACTGACAGTGCACTGCCTCTAACTCATCTCCAGGAAGCCTCTTCCTCCCTCATTTGGCTTCAGCCATACTGGCTTCCTTTCTGTTCCTTGTATGTGACAAACACACTCCTGTCTCAGGGACTTCATCTTTGTTCTATCTGCCTAGGAAGTTCTTCCCTGAAATAGCCACATGGTTCTTTTCCTTACTTCCCTCAGAGCTTCCTTCAGATGCTATTGTTCTTGTAACAAATTAACACAAATATAGTGTCTTAAAACAGCACAAATTTATTATCTCACAGTTCTGTAGGCCAGAAGTCTAGAGGTCAAAATGTCAGCAGGGCTATTGCCTTGTCTTTTCCATGTTCTAGAGGCTGCCCATATTTCTTGGCTCCAGGCCCCATTCTCCATCTTCAAAGCCATCATCATGGCATCATCAAATCTCTTTCTTTCTCTGCTTTCATCCTCACATTGCCTTCTCTGACTCTATCCCCCCTGCCATCTTGTAAAGACCCTCACGATTAGGTACGGTCTGCCTGGATAATTTAGGATGATCTCCCCATCTCATGATCATGTGACCAAGATTTGGTCACTGATTCAAAGTCCCTTTTGCCAAGTAAGGTCACATATTTGCAGGTTCCAGGGATTAGGACATGGACATTTTGGGGGGCCATTATTCAGCTTACCACAGTGACTGTTGTAGCAGACTTTCCCAACTGAAATATTTGAGCTTTTACATCTCATCCTCCCACCAGAAAGCCCTAGCCTCCTTTTCTGCTTTAATTTTCCCTAATGGCACTTAGCAGCTAAAAATTTGTCTGTCCAGCCCATTAAAAATGAGGGTAGGTAGGTTTTGTCACTTTTGTTTACTGATACATCACTGAACTAATATATCTGTGTATAGATATATTCAGTGTCTAAAGGAATACTAGGACACATTAGGAATTCAATAAATGTCTGTTGAATTAGTGTAAAAGATATCTCATAAACAATAACATGGTGGAATGAGACTCACCACTGGAATCAACCAACAAACGGTGTATTGTAGAAGATAGTACAACCGTTTGCCAATATTTTGTTCTCTCCTTTTTGGCACATAGAAGGCTGCATGTTCTGCTCCTTTACAGTTGGCTGGGACCACATAACTAATTCTGGCCATTGAACTGTGACCATAAGTAATGTCTATCAAGTTTGATATGAGGCAATAAAAAGCCCACGCATGCTTCTTCAGTCTCTATCCCCTGCTGAAGCAACTAGGGAGTGGTCATTTCAGATAGTGTAAATACAGAATGGCAGGACCTTTGACAGCCTGAGTCCCTGAGTGACTAAGCAAAACAGGACCTTCACTCCACACCTGCCCCCACAACCAGAGTAGGACATAAAATGCCATCAAGAAATCAACTTTTGTTGTATTAAGGCACTGAAACATTGAATCATTTGTTAACAAAACATAACTAGTTTACTCTGATTAATACAGACTTCCATACCGAAAGTTGGGAGTCTGTGTAAAAAGCAACCCAATATGTGGCACTGACTTCACAGTTAGATGGCCATTGGCAAGACAACTAATATCAGAGGCTACAAAGGTTGTGATTCATGTTTTATTGTGACCAAATATTTAGTAAAACTGTCACCTATGTAACTTGGGAAGTAGATCATATTTAAGTGAAGCTGGCACTCAAGGGGAAACCATAATGTTGGAGTGTTTGTTTCGTGATGTTTGTCATGTTTGGCTAGATACTATCAGAAATAAGCCCAGGGAAGAATTTCCCAGTTTGAAAGCAGAAATGAAAGGAAATGGGGAAATTTAAGAATTAGAACTTTGCAGGACTGAAAAGCCAATTGCTTCTGGACACCAAATAGTAAAACTTAAGAGTCAAAAAGCAATTTTAGGATAGATGCCAATAAAATCTTTCAACAAATTATATTACCTAAAGGCAAGGATCAAATTAAGGATATATTGCTCAGTAAATCTTTTTCAATTGTATAAAACTACTCATGGCAGATATTAAGGGTAAAACTTGTCCGCAGACATGTGATAGCCTGGAGGAAGAGAACTGGGAGAGCAAAAATGGAAAGAAACAGACCAGATATGATAAATTTGTCTCAAAAGAAACTGTGAGATCTTTCACTTCTCTTTCCTTCCCTTATTGAAGAGTTTGATTCTAACGCCTTTAGGTAGGCAGAGCAAGATGGACCTCTGTACCTGATGCAGAGGTGGAGGGAGCCTCAGTAGTGCAGTGGAAGGCATTGAACTGAGCTAAGAGAGCACCTGTCTAGGAGTGTCGCTTGGGTCTGAGCCCGGGTGGGTGAGAAGAGTGTCCTCTTGGAGGAGGGCAGGGAGCAACTTGACGAGTGCTCAGAGCCTGAGGAGGGAGAGGAGAGAGTCTACATGGAGGGTGGCCAGGCATGGGTATCAGAGGACATTCATGTGGGAGACACAGATGGGGTGGGTGGGGAATCAGGCACAGGGTGGCAAAGCTTGAGCAGGGTGAAGAAGACATCCAAGTAGAAGGAGGTTTATGGTGAGTTTCAAAGCCTGAGCAGAGCGGAAAGGGCATTCCCACAGAGGTGATGGTCAGTGTGAGTGTTAGACACAAAGAGGGTGTTCACATGAAGAAGGAATGGTAGCAATGAATGGCTGGCCATGTACTGGGGATTGATGAAATAAGGATAATGAGAGATAGTTTTGTCATGGTCAGAGAAAGGCATTACAAAAATGAAAAGGGAGAATACCAGAATGAGCCCTGTGGTGCATCTTTGCAAACTTTTGGAGATTATATAGGTACAGTTGGCCCTCCTTTTCTGTGGGCTTCACATCAGCAGGTAGATACGGGAGGCCAACTGTACGAATTTTCCATCCACAATTGCTTGAATCTGCAGGTGCAGAACCTGCAGATAGAGTGCTGACCCCATTTTATATAAGGGATTTGAACATCTATGGATTTTGGTATCTGTGATGGGTCCTGGAATCAGTTCCCTGCTGATACAGAGGGCTGACTGTATACATTATATACATATACATAAATAAATGTGTGTGTATATATGCATAATGGATTAGATATATGTGAATGAATTTAGATGTAAATATATATGCATACATACATATATTCCCTAACTCTCCCCTGATAGAGCCTAGGAACAATAACACAAATAGCAATGCACATACCAGGTGCCTAGATCATGGCTTCTAAATATGTATGCTCTACTAAAAGGAACCAGGACTCTTTGGAGAAATGGTAGATTCCAGTGCTGAAGCAAGAAAAGTACAAGATGAATTTGGAATGTCTTGTCCTAGAAAACAAGGAATAGCTCAAAGAATGATAAAGATGTGTCAAACGAACATAGAAGCCTACCTGAAGGGGCACTCACTGGTGAAATCTAGCACAATTTTATTATCAAAATAAACAACGATGGCAACAAATTATAATCCATTGCATAAAATGGAAACCATATGTATTCCTGACACAGATTAATCAATGAATAAATTGAAAGTTTGATAATGGATATATACGTAGTTCCAAAGTAACTTCCCACAGCACTTTAATTAAATACAAATGGAAAAAGAATGACTTTGTTGTGGAGAAGCATGGCAGATACCATCTCATTCAAGTAACCAAAGTGAAAAAATTGGAATCTGTGTCATCTAATGGCATGTGACAAGAACAACACAGGATCGCTTATGTGATATTCCTGCCAAAATGTACAACTTGAATCTAATAAAGGGGAAACATGAAACAAATGCAAATTGAAAAACAGTAAAAAGTAACTGGTCTGTAGTCTTCAAAAGTGTCAAGCTAACTAAAATCAAGGAAAGATTGAGAATTGGGCCAGAGTGAGGGACACTGGGAAGACAAGACAGTGAAAAGCAACTCATGATTCCAAATTGGATTCTTTTGCTGTAAACAACACTTTTGAGACATCTGGCAAAATTTGAGTGTGTCTGAAGATTAAATGATAGAGATGCATCAATGTTAATTTCTTGATTTTGCAGGTTGTGTTTTGGTTTATAGGATAAAGTCCTTATTAGTAAGAACTGCACGTACTAGGGGACAAAGGAGCAACACATAGGCAATTTACTCCCAAACATCTCGGGAAAAATAAACTGCTTTGTACCATACCTGCAACTTTTCTGTAAGTTTAAAACTGTTTCAAAACAAAATATTAATAAAAAAGAAAGAAAATGAAAAACCATTTGTAAGTATGGCACGTAAAGATGAGTTGATCAAAAAGAAAGATGCTTAGTGAAATAAGCCAGGCACAGAAAGACAAATACCACATGACCTCACTCACATGTGGCATCTAATAAAGGTGATCTCACGAAAGTAGAGAGTAGAATGATGGTGACCAAGGGCTGGGGAGAATTGGGGCAATGTTGGTCAAAGGCCACTAAATTCAGTTAAACAGAAGGAATACAGGCAAGCAATCTATTGTACAGCCTGACAACTGTACTTAATAATATATTATATTCTTGAAAAATGCTAAGAGAGTGGCTATAAATTTTTTCGCACCACAAAAATGATGAGTATGTGAGGTGATATGGTTTGGCGCTGTGTCCTCACCCAACTCTCATCTCAAATTGTAATTCTCATGTGTTGAGGGAAGGACCTGGTGGCAGGTGATTTGTTTCTCCGCATGGTTCTCATAATAGTGAATGAGTTTTCATGGGATCTGATGGTTTTAAAGTGTTTGGCAGTTCCCCCCTTGCCCTGTCTCTCTCCTGCCACTGTGTAAGATGTATCTTGCTTCCCCTTCACCTTTAGCTATGATTGTAAGTTTCCTGAGGCTTCCCCAGCCATGCAAAACTGTGAGTCAATTAAACCTCTTTTCTTTATAAATTACACACCCTCAGATCATTCTTTATAGCAATGTAAAAATGGACTAATACATGAGGTAATGCATATGTCAGTTGTGTAATCAAGTGACATGTATCACTTCTGTGCAGGCAATGAAAAGTCCAAATACTCTTCTCCAATATCTGTTTCCCTGCTGTGGTGATTGAAGAAGTCATGTATTCCAGGTGCTATAGCTATGAGATGGCAGGTTCTCTATCAGCCTGGGTCGTGAGTGTTACCAGGGAGTCAGACACCTAATTGAACATAAAAATTAAGTAAGCAGATTTTAAAACCCCTTTTTTAAATTGAGCCACTAAGTTTGTGGTTGTTCGTTACTGTAGTATAATCTATCCTATAGAGGCACTCAACTCAAAGACAGGAAACTGGATAGAGGGAAGGTAGAAGACATGAGTATCTGATTAGACATCAAAGAAGAGGTATAAGAGTGACATTTTGTGAGACACTACTACAAATTAGCTGAAGAGATAGGGGACATGGATTTCTGCTGTCAATAACACACTAACATGGCAACAAGACATAGAAATTTTTGCTTTCTTTAGGCTTAGGGCCATGTAAAAGGAAGGTGTTCTTTGTGGGTTTTTTTTCTTTTTTGGTTTTGGTTTGTTTGTTTGTTTTTGAGATGGAGTCTTACTCTATTGCCCAGGCTGGAGTACAGTGGCTCAATCTTGGCTCACTGCAACCTCCACCTTCCAGGTTCAAGTGATTATCCTGCCTCAAGCTCCTGAGGAGCTGGGACTACAGGCGCGGGCCACGAAGCCTGGCTAATTTTTTGTATTTTTAGTAGAGACAGGGTTTCACCGTGTTAGCCAGGATGGTCTCGATCTCCTGACCTCATGATCCGCCCACCTCAGCCTCCCAAAGTGTTGGGATTACAGGCATGAGTCACCATGCCCAGCCCAGGTGTTCCCTTTTGATTCCTAGTCCTTTAAATGCTTGAATTCTTAGCTCCTGAAGTAGACTCCTACTAATTCTTGGTTCTTTGAATTTATGTTTTCTCACGCACCTCTGGTTTTGTAACAATCCTTGAATGATTTATCTCTCTGGATTTGACATACTGGGTTTCTTATAATACTTGACTCCTACGAGGTGTTTTAAAAGTCATTGTTTTGTTTTCTCTTCAGTGTATATGATATCCTTGACAGTAATCCTTGCTCAGCTGACAGAAATAAAGATAGTACCATGATACCCATTACCATAACTAGTTACCCTGCATAGTAGGGATGCCCCTTGATGAAGGTCAACACCTCATTACCGACAGCACAACATGACTGCCAAAAATTATGAGACAGTTTGTACCAGAAGTTCACCAAAGACAGATTCTGGTCAAACATCAACTGCCCAAGTGTTAAAGTCAACATTCAACTAAAGCCAAGCCAAAGCTAAAAACAACCATCATAAAAGGAAGTTCTGAGAGATAAAATATACTATTTTATTTACAGGTATATAAAATTTATATTTATACAAAATTTATTATGTTTTCATAATATATTTAAATGAGTATTACAATTTTATCACTAAACTTTTATAAATAAAATTGTAAACTTATTAATATGCAGGCATAATACATGTTTAGGAGAGTCAGCTAGCTGTTCCACGGTCCCTACACACTACATTTGTAAGATTATATAACATTAAAATTGGTAAAAGAGTAAGAAATTTGGAGACACCTAATTTTTCTCGTTTTCTTCTTCTACTCTAGTATACTTTTTCATATCTAGTTTTTCTACCTTATTTTTGAGTTTTCCCTTCTCATGGAATTTAGAAGTCACAGTTGACATTCTGAATTCATACTTACAAGAGGTAAAAAAAATTCCCCCAAGAAATTTTTCTTGAAAGAACCATAGCTTACCTGGAATTACATTTAATATAAAATTTAAATATTGCTCTTGCTATGGTTTGAATACAGTTTGCTTGGCTCTGTCAAGACTCATGTTGAAATTTGATCCCCAGTATTGGAGGTGGGCCTGGCAGGAGGTGTTTGTATCATGAGGCCAGATTCTTCATTAATGGCTTGATACATTTTTGCAGCAGCGAATAAGTTCTCACTCAGTTCCTGTAAGAACTGTTTGTTGAAAAAGAACCTGGCATCTCCTCTGCTTTCTTGCTTTTCAATCTAGCCATGTGATCTGCATAAGCAAGCTCTCTTTTGCCTTCCACCCTGAGTGGAAGGAGTCTGAAACCCTCCCCCAAAATAGACACTGGTGCCATGCTTCTTGTACAGCCTGCAGAACTGTGAGCCAAATAAACCTCATTTCTTTATAAATTACCCAGCCTCAGGTATTCCTTTATAGCAACACAAACAGACTAAGACAGATCTTAAAGCTTATTTTCTCTAATATACAATTTTACAAGTATTAGAACTATGACATAATAATGTTTTTATTATTATTCTTTGCATTTTTTAAATTCTCATGAATATTTATTTGCTGAGAAAGAATAACTTTCTGAAGTTATCCAACTAACACAGTTTCTGTTAATGTTTGTATTAACTGCTAATGTATATTCTTATTTATTAACTATTTTGAAATTGTTAATTATTTTATACACAAAATGAACAGCTTTCATAGTAATTGTTCTGTTTTACAATTGTAATGATAAACGTGCCTTCGTACTTACAATAGTGTGAGAATTGTTTTTATTTCTTTTTTCCTGAGATAGCATCTCGCTTTGTCACCCAAGCTGGAGTGCAGTGGTGCAAACACTGCAGCCTCAACCTCCTGGGCTCAAGAGATCTTCCCACTTTAGGCTCCTGAGTAGCAGGGATTACAGGTGCATGCCACTATGCCTGGCTAATTTTTGTATTTTCTGTAGAGACTGGATTTCACCATGCTGCCCAGGCTGGTCTCAAACTCCTGAGCTCAAGTAACCCACCTGCCGCAGCCTCCCAAAGTGCTGGAATGAAAGGCATGAGCCACCACGCCCAGCCAAGAATTTTCATATATAAAATACATAAAGAGATTTCGCACTCTAAGTAACATCCAGAATGCTCACTTATTTTTAAAAGTATCAACAATAAATCTGAATAGCATGTAATGTTTGTATTCCTTATGTTGTTAAACTGGTTAGATATTATAGTAAACCATAGGATGATGTTGTTACTGACTACGAGTTCAAAGGTGTCAGAGGTTATGTTTAAGGATGTATCTATGCCACTCTGACCTTCAAAGGCTAAGACGGAAAAATTCACATCTGAGTAACAGACGTTTTGGCCAAATTCTCAGGGTGAAGCCATACTTTGGTGTATCTCTAATTTGTACAAAAGACACTTTGAAGAAAAAGTCTCTGATACCTGGAATTGAGAAGAAAGTGAACACCAAAGACCACATTCACACCAGGAACAATTTAATAAGGAAAGACATCCTACTGCCTTGAGTAAATCAGCTCATGTATATGGGATTGAGCTGGGTTAACAAAGGACCCCAAGAGCAATGAGAGAGCAGAATCCATAGACATAAAGAAAGAATAGAGAAACACACCTTTTCCTAGCTTTGGTAAAAAATATACATATATATGCATATATAAATACACACATATATACATATATGTGTAAATCTACATATGTGTGTATATATATACACGTACACACATATATATACTTATATATACACACGTATGTATATATACACATATATCTATATATATACACACACATATACATAATATATATATATATACTCACTACAGAAAGTTTATTTAATACATTTAACCATAAAACAGAATAGAAAGGAGTGGAAAATAGATAAGGCGGCAAAGGACTGGAATCTCTTCCCACTTCCGCTATTTATTGACTGTTCCACATTAACCAAGACACACAATCCATATAAGCCTGAGTTTTCCCATCTATAAAAAGTAGGTAATGGCACCTACATTATTAAACTCAAAAAGTACATGCAAGTTTTGTAAATTCTAAAGCAGTACATAAAATAGATTTTAGGCATTTTTCTCAAGTAAATTTATTTTAAAAACCTATTCTATTCTGACCATTTCCTTACCTATCCAGTTTGCTTGATACTGTTTTGCTCATGCTTATGTGTCATATTATAAAAACCAATATTAATAAGTACTATCATAATTTCCATTTTATATTTAAATAAACTGAGACACAGAGCTAAGATTACATGCAACATAACATGCATAATTTACTGAGAACTTACAAAGCTGAATCTAGGCCTTGGTGCACAATTACTTTGCTAAGTTAATGTCTCTGGTGCAAAAACATCAATCCTTGCCTGATAATTCCCTGAACTCATTGTTGAATCTTTTCATTCCATTAATATAAGTTGCCAAGATTAAAAAAAAAAAAAAACAGTTTGGTTAAATAGTAGAAAATGAAGCCTGTTGCCTAAAATATTTTTGTTTAAGTTGCTTGAATATTTATTGCAAAACCAGGGCTACCCCTAAGACAAAAGAGTTAATCCATTTGCATGCCTCAAAAGGTGCCAAAACTCAGTCCTAACAGCCCCAAATAAAAGCAGCCACATTGGGTTCAAAGTGAGCTGACTTACTTGACTCAACAAAAGAAGCCTGTTGGAATTGGTCAAACCCACATAAACATCAGAGATAACACTCACTACCCCAGAGCTATGCTTGGGACCAACTGGGATGGTTGCATTCAAGAATTCACTGCAGAGTGACATTAGCAAGATGGCAGAATAAGAGCTTTCTACCATCATCCCCCTACAGAAACATCCATTTTGACCAATACCCACAAACAAAAATACCATCATGGAAGTACGAGAGTCCAGTACAGAAGTTCTAGTACAGTGGTAGGGAAAAAAAAATCCAAGAATAAAGGCATTGAAGAAAGTAAGAACAATTTCACTTTACCTGTGTCACCCCTTCCCAAGGAAGCACAGTTCAGTGCCAAAAAGAGACCCTGTTGGGTCACCCAAGTTGGAAAGTGAGAGGGGCATGAGTGAGCACTCAGCTTTCCCAACCATGTGGGGTGCCTCCCAAGAGGCCCACTTCTTTCTCATTTCACCCAGCATGCTGATGTGATCTGCATAGCTGAGTGGTTGGGAGAAGCTGGGAGCAAGGAAGAAAGGCCACAGACCTTGCTAACCACTCCATGGACTCCATCAGAGAGCCTGTGAGCTGCTTGGGCCCAGGCTTTATCTGCAGAACAACAACAACTGGCCCAGGAGCAGTCCAAATGCACTGAGTCCCTCCCCAAATGCTGACTTCCTGCACAACCTCATGGACAACAAGTGCTGTGGAATTGGGAGAAGGTATACAAACTTCACCATTTCAGAGTGCCATCCTAGAGAAAACAAATGAGAGACTTTCATCACCCAGCCTGGCTTTGCAGGATTGAGAGAAGGCACACAATCTTAGAATTCCCACCAAGAGGGACCAAGAGGTATGAAGTGGGCATGTCCACAGAAAAAATCTGAGAGAGTCTCAAAATCCCTAGTTAGGCTGACTGGTAAAGATCTTTCTTTTCCAAAGCCAGTCAGTAAAGACTGTAGGAGGTGACCGCTTCTGCAAAAGTGAAGACAGCAACACTGGACTTCAGGGTACACAAAAATTCAAGAAAACAGGACATCATCAATGGAACCCCAAAATATTCTAGTAAGTGACCCCAAAGAAATTATGATCTATTAATTGCCTGACAAAGAATGAAAAATAATTGTTTTAAGACATCTCGGTGAACTACAAGAGAACACAGACAACTCAACAAATTTAGAAACACAACACTTATGAGCAAAACAAGAAGTTTGATAGACTTAGAAATCATAGAAAGAACCAAATAGAAATTCTGGAGCTGAAGAATATAATGAATGAAATAGAAAAATGCAATAGAGGGAGTCAATGGTAGACTTGGTCAAGCAAAAGAAAGAATCTGTGAATTTGAAGACAAATCATTTGAAATCGTCCAGTTACAGGAGAAAAAAATAAAAAGGAGTGAAGAAAGTCTATGGGATTTATAGGACACCACCAAGAGAGCTCACATTAGCGTTACAGTGCTCTCAGCAAAAGAAGAGAAAAAGGAGAAGAAAGCTAATTTAAAGTAATAATGGCTGAAAACTCCACAAATCTGGAGAGGATATGGACATACAGGTATATGAAGACTGAAGTCTTCAAATAGTTTCAACCCAAAGAAGACTTCACAAGGACACATTGTAATCAAACTGTCAAAAATCAAAGACAAAGCATTTTGAAAGCAGCAAGAGAAGAGAAGCTCATCAAATACATGAGAATTCCCCATAACCGTATCAGCAGATACATCAGCAGAAACAATGCAAGCCAGGACACAGTAGGATGACATATTTAAAGTGTTGAAAGAAAAAACAGAAACCTGCCAACCCATAATACTGTACTCAGAAAATCTGTCCTACAGAAAAATGAGGAAGAGATAAGGACTTTCCCAAACAAAAGCTGAAGAAGTTCATTTCTTCTTCAAGAAATGAAGGAACAAACAAGGAATAGATATATTTGTATGAGACAAAATAGACTTTAAGTTAAAAACTATCACAAGTGACAACATCATTATTTGATGATTAAAGAGTCACCCATCAAAAGGATATTATAATTCTAAATACATATGCACCCAATATCAGAAAGGCTAAATATATCAAGCAAATATTATCAGCTCTGAAGGGAGAAATAGACAGCAATATAATTATAGAAGTGGACTTTAATACCTTACTTTTGACAACGGATAGCTCATCAAGACAGAAAATTGATAAGGAAATACCACACTTCAACTACTCTTTAGACCAAATGGACCTAACAGGATATGCAAAACATTTGATTCAACAGCAGCAGAATGCACATTCTTTTTAATCACACATGGAAAAATGGAAACCCTTATACATTGTTAGTGTGAATGTAAATTGGTATAGTCATTATTTTTTTAAAAAGCATACAGAGTGCTCAAAAAATTAAAAACAGAAATACAATACGACCCAACAATCCCACTTCTGGGTATATATACAAAGGAAATGAAAACAGTTATGTCGAAGAACTTGCCTTTGCATGTCGAAGAACATGCACTTGCCTGTTCATCATATTATTATTCACAATAACCAAGATACAGAAACAATCTACTTGTCTGCCAATGGAAGGCTATATAAAGAAAATGTGATAAACACACTATAGTCTCCGCTTACTCCCTCTTATTCACAGCTTTACTTTCTGGGGTTTCAGTTACCCCTAGTCATCCATGGTCTAAAAATAGATGAGTAAAGTACAATAAGATATTTATATATAGAGAGAGAGAGAAAGACCACATATACCTAACTTTAATTACAGTCTATTGTTATAATTGTTCTATTTTATTCTTAGTTATTGCTCTCGATTTCTTACAGGGTCTAATTTATATATTAAACTTTATCATAGGTAATTATGTATAGGAAAAAACCTAGTATATATATATAGGGTTTGGTACTATCTGTGGTTTCTGACATCCCACTGGGGATGTTGGAACACATCCCCATGGATAAAAGAGGACTACTGTATATATAATGGAATATTATTCAGCCTTAACAAAAGAAGAAATCCTGCATTTGCAACAATGTGAATGAATCTGAAGAACATTAGGCTAAGTGAAATAATCCAGACACAAAGAGACAAATACTGAATGATCTCACTCATATATGGAATCTTAAAAAACAGAATACAATAGAAACAGAGAGTAGAAGAGTGGTTACCTACCAGTGGTCAAGGAGTAGAGGAAATAGGGGGATGCTGGTCCAAGGGTATAAACCTCCAGTTATGAGATGAGTCAGTTCTGTAGACCTAATGTACAGGATGGAGATTACAGTTAATAATAATGTTATTAAGCACTAAATTTGCTAATAGAGTAAATCTTAAGTATTCTCACCACACACACCATTAGCTTGATTGGGATGATCATTACACAATGTGTACATATATTAAAACATCACATTGTATGCCTTAAATATATACAAATTTTATTAGTCAATTAGTCTTCCTCCTTCTGAAGAAGGAGGAAGGGAGGGAGGAAGGCAGGAAGAAAAGAATGAGGGAGGGGGGGAGGGAGGGAGGGAGGGAGGGAGGAAGGAAGGAAGGAAGGAAGGAAGGAAGGAAGGAAGGAAGGAAGGAAGGAAGGAAAATAATGGCAATAAGCAGTAAAAATAATTAATAAAACAAACTATAATATGAACTGCTCAGCCCAAGCTAATTAACAGGTTGCAACCACCATTGCTAAATGTCCTGTGGCACCTGAGAAGCTATTCAGTGCCATCTGCTGGTGTGGTGCATCACTGCAGGCTGAGAGCTTGCTTTGCACCTTTATGAAACACTTTAAACTTGCCTGCTTAAATTATCTTCGAATTATAGAGTTGCTATTGTTTCTAAGTTGTTTATCTTCTACTTTCATTTTCTTGTTACTGCATTGTCATTATTGTGTCAGTAGTAAGTTGTAATGTCTTAATGTTTACAAATTCAAGAATTTTTAATAAAATAGTAAAGCACAACTTGAAGGAAGAGACCAAAAAGTAAAAATCATAAAATATTCCACTCCATAATGGGTATGCGTAGGGACTATCCCAAACATGACAAAAAGATCCTGAAGCCTTCTTCTAATATAAGCATAAGGTGGGGGGCATGAGGTGCTGGGAGGCTGGCCTAAGACTCTGAACCTTTTATGACAACATCAGGTGATAGGCACAGTGATGTTAACGTAACCCCCACTGACATAGAGGAATGGGTATGTTCATTATAGTTGAAGGTTGAAGTCACTTAGACTCATTCTCAGGAGTTAAAGACTGTTTTACTTTCCCTTTGCTCCTCCAACATGGCTGGAGCAAACAGTCTGGGATCACAGAAGGGAAAGCTCCAGGCCTGAGTTTTACATAATTGGCCTAAAGAGGGAAAACCCCAAGCCTTGGCTCAGGTATATGCCAATTGCTTTAGGTCCCAAGGAAAGAATGGACAAGAATTATGGCATTAAGGGAGCCAAAGAGAGTGGGGAGCAATTTGGTGACAACTCCAGAAACTTGCCAATCTACCCATAAAGGCTCATAGTGGTAGGACTCTGGTGGCTGAGTCTGTGTAGTTCTGAGATTTAGTATAGGAAATCACTTGGATAACATACTTAAACCATGTCCTACAATTCAGTTTTCATTTGTAATAAGAACAATACACAAAGATTTACTCTCTATTTCCCCCCATCTACAACTTGGAGCAATATAAAGTTGCGAGCCGATTAGGCGTGTCTGCCCAGCAGAGCCGAGCTTTCCCATGGTCTGAATTCAGGGGCACTGAGAAGTGGGGAGCCATGTTCTCCAATCTAATTGGTTTGTTTTTGAGACGGAGTCTCACTCTGTGGCCCCAGCTGAAGTGCAGTGGCACGATCTCGGCTCACTGCAACCTACGCCGCCCAGGCTCAAGCAATTCACATGCCTCAGCCTCCCGACTAACTACCACCAGCAAGCACCACCACGCCTGGCTAATTTTATTTTTTAGTAGAGACGGGGTTTCACCATGTTGCCCAGGGTGGTATCAAACTCCTGAGCTCAGGTGATCCGCCCGCCTCGGCCTCCCAAAGTGCTGGGATTACAGGTGTGAGTCACTGCACCCAGCCTCTCCAATCTAACTTATGTCAGTCAGCAAAAGAGCCAGTCTTTTGATCCTGAACCTTCTGACTATTTTGTTTCTCTCAGTTGGTTTAGATTCAAGAGGAGAACCCCGTCAAACCCTAGACTTGTGTCCCGGTCCACTGCTCAGTAGATGTCTGTGACCATGAGTCAGTGATTCAATCCAAGTCTCTGTTTTCTCATTCATAAAATGAGGATAACAGCACAAACTACCTCTAGAATTGTTTCGCAGGAAGACATGTTATAGCCTAAGGAACGTTCTTGCTGAGTGACTGGAACACTGTAAGTACTCAAGAAAAGTTGCTTATTATAACTAAATATTTTAAATTCATTTTTATACTTTATTGTTATAATTTTAATCTTTGCTGCAAAAATGTATTGCTCTGCTTCTTTTATAAACCCATTCTTTCAGCACTGACATCGGCTAAGGCCCCAAACCCATCTCTACCCCAATCTCTGTGGAAAGGGATTTGAGGCATTAGCTGATATTGGTGAAGATGGGTTTGGGTATTAGCTGATGTCAGTAGAAATGGGATTGGGGTATTACTGATACCAGTAGAGATGAGTTAGGGGCATTAGCTGATATCAGTGCTGAAAGAACTGGTTTAAAAGGAAAACACAGCACTAAAATTCTAGGGCAAAGATCGAAATTGGACTATTGTCAGAACATAGAAAATAAGAGAAATCCAATTGTATAAAGGAAGAAACAAGTTTTACAATGTGTGTGTGTGTGTTCTAGGAGGCAGTGCAAGAGTCAGGTAAATCAATACCTTGCAAATTGCCAGCACTCAGAGGTTGGCAGGTTATCACTTCCACAGAGAGAGGAGAGAATAAGCAGGCTTTAGAAGTATGCTTTCCAGGAACACCACAAACAGGTACAGATGGTGCCCATGTAGGGACGCTAGGCTACAGATCTAGTAGATAGAGACAGATATTTGTAACAAAGACCTGTTGGATAGGGTGCTATGGCTACTTCCCTACTATATATGATCACCCCAAATATTTCCTGCAAGGTTAAGCTGGAAGTTTTTTATATGATGTTGAGGAAAAGCAGTTAGCGCATATGAATGATGACGATGATTATAATATCTGACAATACCACCTAATATTTATTGATTCCTATGTACTAAGCTAAACAATATACATACCATATCTTGTTTTATCTTCATAACAATCTTATGACATGGATATAATTTTAACTCCCCCATTTTGCAAATGAGACAACTACACTCGGAGAAGTTAAGTGATTTGCCCACATTCTCATAGCTAGTGATTTCTAGATTTGAGATCTAAACCTGGCTTATTTGAGAGGGAGAAAAATTCTTAGATAAGATATAAGAAATTATTCTGTAAAAATACAGTGGCAGAAGGAAACCACTAATAAGAAGTGGACTTTGAAAGGTCCCAACAACAGAGAAAAAGAGAGAAAGCTTTATACTCAGAATTATAGATTGATTTAAAGCTCTTTTGTAGATTATTTTGAACAGGCTGAGAAAAGAAAACTATTCCCTGCTTTTAGAAATGCTAAGAAAAATTCCAAACACCACAGGAATAAGAGATGTGCAATGGTTATTATAATATTTTTTTTTGAGACAGAGTCTCGCTCTGTTGCCCAGGCTGGAGTGCCATGGTGAGATCTCGGCTCACTGCAAGCTCCGCCTCCCAGGTTCATGCCATTCTCCTGCCTCGGCCTCCCGAGTAGCCTGGACTACAGGTACCTGCCACCATGCCCGGCTAATTTTTTTGTATTTTTTAGTGGAGATGGGGTTTCACCGTGTGAGCCAGGATGGTTTTGATCTCCTGACCTCGTGATCCGCCCGCCTCGGCCTCCCAAAGTGCTGGGATTACATGGGTGAGCCACCGCGCCTGGCTGTGCAATAGTTATTAATATCTCCCTACTATATTCACAGAAATGGCCATGGAGTCGCCTGGGGACATGTACTTACTTTTCCTTGAGCATGTATCTAAGAGAAGCTGGAGAGTACCAAAATTACCAAACCTGCTAATTCACAACGGTACAAATAAAATATCCAGGAGATATATAATTGTGAAACTAAGTAAATTAGAAGTCATGCTAATTTTCATTACTTTCTGTTGATAGCCATAGCTTTCAAGATAAACGGTGTATAATAAAGTAAATTATTAGCCATACACCTGGTATTGGCAAAAAGTCTTGGTTCTCTGAACCATGACCAACAGCAGTACAATGAATACTTTCAAATGGATTACAAAGAAAAGTAAACCAGTATTATAAAAAGCACTGTGCTCACACACTGTAGAGAAAATAAGAATAATAATCTTTACCCTAAAAGTTGCTCTTTACACACAAAAATGTATTTGTAAAATATATTTTCTAAGACATATAGCAAATAGCAGAGCTTTTAGATTATAAGAATTTACTATGCCAAATTTATATCAGATTAAAGTATCTAAATAAAAGCAATGCATTTTTTTAGCAAAATGCAACTGATCAAAATTACCAAGATATAGAACACCTAGAAAGACTATATTTATGGAAGAAATGCTATCAGTAGTCAAAATTTACACCTAACTGAAGCCCAGAGGATTTTTTAAAAGATAAGTTCTATTGAAACTTAAAATAATAATTCTGGTGCTATTTAAACTATTCCAAACACGTTTTTAAGAGTTGGACAATGAACTGAATACAAATTCCTGCTGCCATTTACTGATTCAACTCCTTAGAAAAGACAATGTTTAAAGGAATAAATTCATAAAAGACCTGTAAAACCAAAAGGTACACCAGTGATTATGAAGGAGTCCATGAAAAAAATATACATATGGGATTGGGTTAACAGAAGAAACCATTGTCTAAAGCACATGAGAGGACTGTGAGGAAAGGTACGATGGCTCTGGAGGTACTTCAAGTTAAAGGTAAGGATGTAGGGGGTTAGAAAGACCCCTGGCAAAACATCTAGGTGAGTGGTTAAAGAAATATATTTTAATTGTCCGCATGGGTTGACCCCATAAGATGATCACATCCCATGTTCATTTGTGTCAAGAAGTAGCCAGCAGAACATCAATCTTCAGGCTAAAATTATGAATACAAGTATTGGGCAAGAAAGGACGGGCAATGTATTAGATAACTTACGGCACCCAAGAAGAAGCAGGAAACCCATACCCTCCAAAATAGGTATACCTCCTTGAAGTATGTTTATGGTTTCCATACCCCAGATCACCTGAACAGGATTGGTTCCCCAAAGAAAACCACATCCACCAAAAACAGAATAGGGAGGGTCTTATATAAAAATGAATGCACAAGCAATAAACACCCAATATTAGGCCGGGCACGGTGGCTCACGCCCGTAATCCCAGCACTTTGGGAGGCTGAGGTGGGCAGATCACGAGGTCAGGAGATCGAGACCATCCTGGCTAACATGGTGAAACCCCGTCTGTACTAAAAATACAAAAAATTAGCCGGGCGTGGTGGTGGGCGCCTGTATTCCCAGTTACTCAGGAGGCTGAGACAGAATGGCATGAATCCGGGAGGTGGAGCTTGCAGTAAGCCGAGATTGCGCCCCTGCACTCCAGCCTGGGCAACAGACAGAGTGAGACTCCATCAAAAAAAAAAAAAAACAATATTTTGGAAATTCATTACAAAAAAAAGACACTGAATTCAACAAACAGAATACTAAAAAACTAGTTAAAAGAGCAAACTGAACAATTAATTAAAATAAATCAAAGAAATAGCCTCAGAGTATTATAATGGAATATCACATGAATTAAATAAGAACAGGTTAAAAATGAAGAACTAAGAAAGTAGGTTATGCAATTAGTATAAAGACCCAATTGATAGGCCAGATAGTCCATCAATTTGAATCACTGGAAGAGTGACTAAACTAATCTGAAGACCTAGCTGAGGACTTCTCTCAGAATGCAGTGCAAAGGTATAATTAGAGAATATAAAAGGAGAATTAATAGAAAGGGAAAATTAATGCAGATATTTTGAAATCCAATAGGAGAAAACAGAGAGAATTTTTTAAGAAAAATTTAAAGGAAATAGATAATTAAAAAAAATTTAAATAGTCCAAGGAATGAAAAATGACAAGTCTTTTCAGATTGAATAGGCACAGTGAACACTGATCAAGATAAATAAAGATACCATGCCTAGGTACCTAAAAATAAAATTGTCAAAAACCAGTGTCATAGGTTGGGTTTCCAAGGCAGCAAATTCAGAATCTGAGATGTGCAAGTAGGATGTTTTCTGGAGACTGCTCTCAGGGACACTTGTGAGAAAGCAAAGGAAGCAGGACTAAGCAGAGGGAGAAGTTGAACAGAAATGCAGTTGCAGAAGTGGCCTCAGCAGATCTCACAGGGAGCTCTGAAGGTAATAGAAGGTCCTTCAGAAATACAATTACATTTTAACAAAATTATTGGAAAGACAAAAACTATAATGTCAGAAAGCAGATTATTTGTTGCAAGGGAGGGAACTGACTACAAGGGAGATAAGGGAACATTTTAGGGATTATGGGAATTGTCCTATATTAGAATTATATACATTTGTCAAAATGCATTTAATAATATACATTAATTTATATTATATGTAAATTGCACCTAAAGTTTATTCTAAAAAAAATGAGTTATGAAAAATAGAAATGTAAGAACATTGGAGGATCAATCTAGGAGACTCATTATCCAATTAACAGGCATTTCAGAAGGACACAGAAATCCCAAGATGAGAGTTATGCACTTGCTTTAGAGTGGGTTACCAGATTACACCAAGATTCACATGCAGTTGTGGATAAATATACAAAGACACTGTGTATTCTTTACCCAGTTTCCCTCAATGATAACATAATACAAAAGTATAGTACACTTTTACAACTAGAATGTTAACATTGACATAATCCACCAATCTTAGTTTTATTTGTACTTACTTATGGGTATGTGTGTGTGCATGTGTATTTAGTTCTATAAAATTGTATTATATGCACTGATTTATGTATCTACCACCACAATCACTTATCTGTTTTCCATTTTAATAATTTGGTCATCTCATGAATGTTACATCAATTAAACAATATAATATGTAAACTTTTAAGATAGGCTTTTTAAAAATCAACATCATCATCTTGAGATTTATTCAAGTCCTGTGTATCAGCAGCTTGTTCCTTTTTATTGTTGAGTACTATTCCATAGTATGGATGTACCATGAAGTGTTTAATCCTTCATCCACTTAAGAACATCTACATTATTTCCTGCTTGGGTTATTACCAATAAAGCTGCATGAAAACTTTCATGTACAGGTGTTTATATAAACACAAGTTTTCATTTTTCTGAGATAATTGCCCAAGCATACAGTTGCTGGTTCATATGGTTAACTGCATGTTTTGTCTTCTAAGAAACTGCCAAACTGTTTTCCAGAGGGTACCTTTTTATATTTCCATTAGCAATATATAAGTAACCCAGTTTCTTTACATCCTCACCAGCATTTGGTATTATTTCTATTGTATTATTTCTATTTTTTAATTTTTAAATATTCTGATAGGTATGTTGGACAGAATTTAAAACAAAAACCTTATGTTCATCTCAATAGATGCAGAAAAAGCTTTTGATAAAATCCAACATGGCTTCATGATAAAAGCACTCATCAAACTAGGAATTGAAGAAACATACCTCGAAGTAATAAGAGCCATCTGTGACAAACCCACAGCCAACAACATACTAAATAGGCAAAAGCTGAGGGAAGCATTCTTCTTAAGAACTGGAACAAGACAAGGATGCCCAATCTTACCACTCCTATCAACATGATACTGGAAGTCCTAGCCAGAGCAACCAGGCAAGAGAAATATATAAAATTATCCAAATAGGAAAATAGGAAGTCAACCTCTCTTTGCTGATGACATAATTCTATATGTAGAAATCCCTAGAGACTCTGCCAGAAGGCTCTTGGAACTAATAAACGACTTCAGTAAAGTTTCAGGATACAAAATCAATGTACAAGAATCAGTAACATTTCTGGGACCGGGCGCGGTAGCTCACGCCTGTAATCCCAGCACTTTGGGAGGCTGAGGCGGGTGGATCACGAGGTCAGGAGATCGAGACCATGGTGAAACCCCGTCTCTACTAAAAATACAAAAAATTAGCGAGGCGTGGTGGCAGGCGCCTGTAGTCCCAGCTACTCAGGAGGCTGAGGCAGGAGAATGGCGTGAACCCGGGAGGCGGAGCTTGCAGCGAGCCGAGATTGCGCCACTGCGCTCCAGCCTGGGCGACAGAGCGAGACCCTGTCTCAAAAAAAAAAAAAAAAAAAAAATCAGTAACATTTCTATACACCAATAACATTCAAGCTGAGAGCCAAATAAAGAATGCAATTCTATTTATAATAGCCACAAAAAAATGAAATACCTAGGAATACATCTAACAAAGGAAGTGAAAGACCTCTACAAGAAGAACTACAAAACACTAATGAAAGAAATCATAGATGACACAAACAAATACAAAAACAGTCCATGCTCATGGATTGGAAGAATCAATATTGTTAAAATGGCCATACTGCCCAAAGCAATCTACAGATTCAATGCTATTCTTATCAAAGTACCAACATCATTTTTCACAGAATTAGAAAAATACTATTCTAAATTTTGCATGTAACCAAGAAAGAGCTGAAGTAGCCAAAGCAATTCTAAAGAAAAAGAACACAGCCAGAGCATCACATTACCCAACTTCCAACTATCATATAAGGTACAGTAACCAAAACAACATGGTACTGGTACAAAAATGAACACATAGGCCAATAGAATAAAATAGAGAACCTGGAAATAAAGGCATACTCCTACAGTCATCTGATCTTTGACAAAGTCAACAAAAAAAGGAACAGCAAAAAGACTCCCTATTTAATAAATGGTGCTGGGATAACTGGCTAGCCATATGCAGAAGAATGAAGCTTGACCCACACCTTTCACCATATACAAGAATCAAATCAACATGGATTAAGGATTTAAATGTAAGACTCCAAACTGTAAGAATCCTAGAAGAAATGGTGTAAGAAGCACCATTCTGGATATTGGCCTTGGGAAAGAATTTTTGACTGTCTCAAAAGCAATTACAACAAAAATAAAAATCAACAAGTGGGACGTAATTAAACTAAATAGCTTCTGCACAGCAAAAGAAACTGTCAACAGAGTATACAGATAACCTACAGAATGGTAGAAAATATTTTGCACTATAATCTAGCAAAGGCCCAATATCAAGAATCTGTAGGAAACTTAAACAATTTAAGAAGCAAATATATATATAACCTCATTAAAAGTCGGCAAAAAACATGAAGATGCACTTCTGTAAAGAAGACATACACGTGGCCAACAAACATGAAAAAATGCTCAACATCACTAATAATCAAAGAAATGCAAATCAAAACCACAGTGAGATATTACCTCACACCAGTCAGAGTGACTATTATTAAAAAGTCAAAAAGCGAACGATGCTGGCAAGGCTGTGGAGAAAAGGGAATGTTTATACACTTTTGGTGGGATTGTAAATTAGTTTAGCCACTGTGGAAAGCAATTTGGAGATCTCTCAAACAACTTAAAACAGAACTACCATTTGACCCAGCAATGCCATTACTAGGTATATATCTGAAAGAAAATAAATTATTCTACCAAAAAGACACATGCACTTGTATTTTCATCACAGTACTATTCACAATAGCAAAGACATGGAATCAACCCATCAATGATAGATTGGACAAAGAAAATGTGGTACATATACACTATAGAATACTATGCAACCATAAAAAAAGAATGAAATCATGTCCTTTGTAGCAACATGAATGCAGCTGGAGGCTATTACACTAAGCAACTGAACACAGGAACAGAAAACCAAATACCACATGTTCTCACTTATAAGTGGGAACTAAACCTTGGGTACTCATGGACATAAAAATGGCAACAATAGTGGGGACTACTAGAATAGGGAGGAACGGAGGGAGTAAGGGTTGAAAAACTATTGGGTACTATGCTCACTCTGGGTGATGGGATAAATCATACCCCAAACCTGAGCATCACTCAGTATACCTATGTAACAAATCTGTACATGTACCCCCTGAATCTAAAATAAAAATTGAAAATATTTAAAAATTACAAAAAATTTAAAAATAAATTAGTTGGGCATATTTGTGTAAACCTATTTCTAGGTTCTTTATTGTATCTCATTGATCTACATGTGTCTCTTTCCAACTGTCTTTCTCAATTTACTGGCTTTTGTAAGTAAAGTTTTATTGGAATAAAACCAGCCTATTTATTTACATATTGTCCATGTCTGTTTTTATATACAAAGGCAGAGTTGAGTAGTTGAGACAGAGACTGTATGTCCCATAAATCCTAAAGTATTTAATATGTCCTTTACAGAATATCCATTGGCCTCTGGTTTAAAGAACAATTGCTCCAAATAGAAACAGGAAGACATAGGGTTTTAGGAAGGAAATCTCCAGAAAGAAAATGGACTAACAGTTTAACTGATGTGTTTTGCCACATTAAGAACAGTTTCATGGTTAGAAGAATTTGTGCAAGTACATAAAAAATTAAGCAAACAACAAAAGTTAATTATTAACACCAACAAAAATGTTATTAGGAATGAAAAATAAATCATAGTATACCATGTGATTCATCTGTGAGAAACATTTATATGATCCTAGTGTGGAAGGCAGAATGATGCTCCTCTTCCCCCAAAGATGTCTATGCCCTAATCCCCAGAATCTGTAAATATGCTACCCTTTGTAGCAAAGGGGATTTGCAGATATAACTAAGAATCTTGAAATGAGAAACTATTCTTGACTATCCAGTTGAGGCTAATGTAATTTCAAGGGCTCTTCTAAGAGAGAGAGACAGAAGGCATATAGTGAGAGATGTGCAATTAAAACAGAAGCCAAATAACCAAAGAGAGATTTGAGGATGTTACATTACTGATTTTGAACATGGAGGATGGGGCCACAGCCAAGGGATACAGAAGACTTTTAGATTCTCCCGTACAGTCTCCAGAAGGAACAAGCCTTGCTAACACCTTGACTTTATCCCTATGGACTAATTTTTACTTTTGACCTAAAACTACAAAATAATAAATTTGTGTTAACTGAGCCATTAATTTGTGGTAATTTGCTAATGTAAAGCCCTATAATTGACCAAAATTGTGATCTTCCAAATGGAAGAGAAGCGGAAAGATGTGTGTGTGTGTGTGTGTGTGTGTGTGTGTGTGTACACATGGGTGGGGGATAGGGTAAGAGAAATAATTACTTATCTTCCTAAATAGTAAGCCAGTAAATAATTTCTGAAATAGAAATATCAAAACAGCTAATAAGTATATCTAAAGCAAAACTTGAGTAAGGAGAGGAAGGATGTAGGGGATTGCCAATTTTTATTATAAGATTTGTATTATAAGTTGTGTCAGATTAACATACCATTAATCTACGTTCCTATATTGTTTTCATTAAAAATATAAAATAAAAGTAACTTCAAAGGTTATTATTGTAGACTGAATATTTGTGTTGCCCCCATCTTCATATCTTGAAATCCTAATCCCCAATGTGGTGATATTAGGAAGTGAGGCTTTTGAGACATGATCAGGTCATGAGGGCAGAGCCCTCATGAATGGAATTAATGCCCTTTTTATAAAAATGAACCCCAGAGAGTTCTGCTTTTTCTTTCTCATGAAGATATGAGAGGTCAGCAATCTGTAATGCAGAAGAGGGCTTCACCAAAACCTGACCATGCTGACACCCTGATCTCAGACTTCTAGCCACCGAAGCAGTGACAGATAAATTTCTGTTGTTTATAAGCCACACAGTATATAGTGTTTTGTTACAGCAGTCCAAATTAAGACAAAAATTGGTACCAATAAGTGAAGGTGTTGCTGTAACAAACACCCAGAAATGTGGAAGTGGCTTTGGAACTGAGTAGTGAGTGGGAGCTGAAAGAGTTTTTTTGTATATGCTAGAAAAAGCCTAGATTATCATGAATGGCCATTTGAAGGCAATTCTGGTGAGATCTCAGAAAGAAAGAGGAAAGCTGTAGAGAAAGCTTCTGTCTTCTTAGACAATACAATGACCAGAATATTGGTAGAAATATGGATGGTAAAGGTCATTCTGATTATGTCTCAGATGGAATTGAGGAACATGTTATTGGAAACTAGAGAAAAGGAAATCCTTGTTATAAAGTGGCAAAGAACTTGGATAAACTGTGTTTGAGTTCTAGTGTTTTATGAGAAGTAGAACCTCTGAGCAATGAAACCAATTATTTAGCTAAACAGATTCCTAAGCAAAGTGTTGAAAGAGTGGCTTTGTTCCTCCTGATACCTTATAGAAAAATACAAGGGGAAATAAATTAATTGAATATGAAATTTAAGCAAGCAAAAAGGAACCAAAATTAAAGATTTTGAAATTCTCAGCCTGTCCACTATACAAAAACTAAGTAAGTATATTTGAGATACAACAATAAAGATGTGACAGACTGAGCACTTAGTAAGGATATTAGGCTGGGTGCAGTGGCTCATTCCTATAATCCCAATGCTTTTGGAGGCTGAGGTGGGAAGATTACATGAGACCAGGAGTTTGAGACCAGCCTGGGCAACACAGAAAGGAGAGACATAAATTTATAAGTTCAAGAATTTCATATAACCCCAAGCAGGATAAATTTGAAGAAAATTTCCTAAGCACATTATAGTCAAACTACTGAAAACTAAAGATAAAGAGAACATCTTGAAAGCAGCCAGGAAAGACTGGCATATAACATCAAAGGGGAGCATGATTTAAATGGCAGCTGACTTCTTTTTGGAATAATGGAGGCCAGAAAACAGAATAACAATATCTATGAAGTGCTTAAGGAAAACAACTATCAACACAGAATTCTATATCCAACAAAATAAATTTCAAGAATGAGGTAAAATAAAGCATTTTCTGATAAGTTAAAAGAATTTTTGTCAGTGCATTCACACTGTAAGAAACACTTTATTGTGATTCTTACTGTTATGGTTTTATATATATATTATATATATAATATTATACTTTAAGTATAC